>NC_134488.1:140432252-140579752 GCF_040206685.1 Ascaphus truei
AACGCACAAACACAGCACACACACACATTCACACAACACCAAACACTGCAGACTGCCTCTTCAAACCCCCCCCCTCCCCTCCACGCCACACATCTCCCTCCCGCAACCGGACCGCGAGGCCGCGGCCTCCACTCACACACCATGGCAACGATGTCCCTCCCCCTATCCCGCCACCTCACACAGTGTAGCTCCCGCGAACCGCACAGCACGCCTCATCTCCTGCACCTCACACAGCTCCCTACCGCAACCAGACCGGAAGGCCCCCCTACCCCGCTACACCATGCCATCAATGTCCCTCCCCCTATCCCGCTAGCTCACACAGTGTAGCTCCCGCGAACCGCACAGCACGCCTCACATCTCTTGCACCTCACACAGCTCCCTACCGCAACCAGACCGCGAGGCCCCCTACCCCGCTACACCATGCCACCAATGTCCCTCCCCCTATCCCGCTAACTCACACAGTGTAGCTCCCGCTACACACCACTCCCTCCCGCTACACACCACTCCCTCCCCGCTCCATTCCCTCCCCGGCGGGGGAACAGGCAGGCTGCCACGCGGCGCCTAAGATGGCGGACCCCCTTCCTCCCTCGCGCTCCATTCCCTCCCGCTCCACTCCCTCCCGCTCCACTCACCACCCTCCCGCTCCATTCCCTCGCGCTCCACTCACCACTCCCTCCCGCTACACACCACTCCCTCCCGCTACACACCACTCCCTCCCGCTACACACCACTCCCTCCCGCTACACACCACTCCCTCCCGCTACACACCACTCCCTCCCGCTACACTCACCTCCCTCCCCGGCGGGGGAACAGGCTGCCACGTGGCGCGTAAGATGGCGGACCCCTTTCCTCCCTCGCGCTACATTCCCTCCCGCTCCACTCACCTCCCTCCCGCTCCATTCCCTCCCGCTCCATTCCCTCCCGCTCCATTCCCTCCCGCTCCACTCAGCTCCCTCCCCGGCGCGTAAGATGGCGGACCCCCTTCCTCCCTCGCGGCGCCGAGTGAGAAGATGGTGGCGGCCGGAAGTACAGGTAGGTGTCGCGCGTGTGTGTGTGTGTGTGTGACACTGCCCCCCCTCCTGTCCACTGCCCCCTCCTGTCCACTGCCCCCTCCTGTCCACTGCCCCCCCCTCCTGTCCACAGCCCCCCCCCCCCTCCTGTCCACAGCCCCCCCCCCCTCCTGTCCACCGCCTCCCCCCCTTCCCACCGCCTCCCGCTCCCCTTTCCCCCCCCTCCGCTCCCCTTTCCCCCCCCCTCCGCTCCCCTTTCCCCCCCCCTCCGCTCCCCTTTCCCCCCCCCTCCGCTCCCCTTTCCCCCCCCCTCCGCTCCCCTTTCCCCCCCCCTCCGCTCCCCTTTCCCCCCCCCTCCGCTCCCCTTTCCCCCCCCCTCCGCTCCCCTTTCCCCCCCCCTCCGCTCCCCTTTCCCCCCCCCTCCGCTCCCCTTTCCCCCCCCCCTCCGCTCCCCTTTTTCCCCCCCTCCGCTCCCCTTTCCCCCCCTCCGCTCCCCTTTTTCCCCCCCGCTCCCCTTTCCCCCCCCCTCCGCTCCCCTTTCCCCCCCCCTCCGCTCCCCTTTTTCCCCCCCTCCGCTCCCCTTTCCCCCCCCTCCGCTCCCCTTTTTCCCCCCCTCCGCTCCCCTTTCCCCCCCCTCCGCTCCCTTTTTCCCCCCCTCCTCCAACCCTTCCCCCTCCTCCAACCCTTCCCCCCTCCTCCAACCCTTCCCCCCTCCTCCAACCCTTCCCCCTCCTCCAACCCTTCCCCCCTCCTCCAACCCTTCCCCCCTCCTCCAACCCTTCCCCCCTCCTCCAACCCTTCCCCCTCCTCCAACCCTTCCCCCCTCCTCCAACCCTTCCCCCCTCCTCCAACCCTTCCCCCCTCCTCCAACCCTGCCCCCCGACTCCACCCCTTGCCCCCCGACTCCACCCCTTGCCCCCCGACTCCACCCCTTGCCCCCCGACTCCACCCCTTGCCCCCCGACTCCACCCCTTGCCCCCCGACTCCACCCCTTGCCCCCCGACTCCACCCACCTTAGCCCCCGACTCCACCCTTGCCCCCCGACTCCACCCCTTGCCCCCCGACTCCACCCCTTGCCCCCCGACTCCACCCCTTGCCCCCCGACTCCACCCCTTGCCCCCCCGACTCCACCCCTTGCCCCCCGACTCCACCCCTTGCCCCCCGACTCCACCCCTTGCCCCCCGACTCCACCCCTTGCCCCCCGACTCCACCCCTTGCCCCCGACTCCACCCCTTGCCCCCCGACTCCACCCCTTGCCCCCGACTCCACCCCTTGCCCCCCGACTCCACCCCTTGCCCCCCGACTCCACCCCTTGCCCCCCGACTCCACCCCTTGCCCCCCGACTCCACCCCTTGCCCCCCGACTCCACCCCTTGCCCCCCGACTCCACCCCTTGCCCCCCGACTCCACCCCTTGCCCCCCGACTCCACCCCTTGCCCCCCGACTCCACCCCTTGCCCCCCGACTCCACCCCTTGCCCCCCGACTCCACCCCTTGCCCCCCGACTCCACCCCTTGCCCCCCGACTCCACCCCTTGCCCCCCGACTCCACCCCTTGCCCCCCGACTCCACCCCTTGCCCCCCGACTCCACCCCTTGCCCCCCGACTCCACCCCTTGCCCCCCGACTCCACCCCTTGCCCCCGACTCCACCCCTTGCCCCCGACTCCACCCCTTGCCCCCCGACTCCACCCCTTGCCCCCCGACTCCACCCCTTGCCCCCCGACTCCACCCCTTGCCCCCCGACTCCACCCCTTGCCCCCCGACTCCACCCCTTGCCCCCCGACTCCACCCCTTGCCCCCCGACTCCACCCCTTGCCCCCCTCCACCACCCCCTCCTCCCCTTCCCGCCGGCCTTCGCCTTCCTGCCCGCCTTACCGCCTCCCCACCCCCGCCTCTGCCTTTCACCCGCCCTTACTCCGGCCGCCTCTGCCTTTCACCCACCGCCTCACAGCCGCTGCACGCACTCAACAGACACCCGCCACACTCGACACATACCTGCCGCCACACACACCTGCTGCCTCCCGCCCCTACGCACCGACATCACTGTCCCACCGCCTCACACCCTAGCAGGACCCCCACGCACAGACAGCACTCACAACCAACGCGCCACCCGCCGCCTCACACCCTAGCAGGACCCCCACTCACAACCCACGCGCCACCCGCCGCCTCACACCCTAGCAGGACCCACACTCACAGACAGCACTCACAACCCACGCACCACCCGCCGCCTCACACCCTAGCAGGACCCCCACTCACAGACAGCACTCACAACCACGCGCCACCCGCCGCCTCACACCCTAGCAGGACCCCCCACTCACAACCCACGCGCCACCCGCCGCCTCACACCCTAGCAGGACCCACACTCACAGACAGCACTCACAACCCACGCATCACCCGCCGCCTCACACCCTAGCAGGACCCCCACTCACAGACAGCACTCACAACCCACGCGCCACCCGCCGCCTCATACCCTAGCAGGACCCACACTCACAGACAGCACTCACAACCCACGCACCACCCGCCGCCTCACACCCTAGCAGGACCCCCACTCGCAGACAGCACTCACAACCCACGCGCCACCCGCCGCCTCATACCCTAGCAGGACACACGCCTCACATTTTTACATCACTTATGGCACCAAAATATACATTGTACTGTGGTGTGGTTACAATAAACCATTTTTATACAACATCATATTACATTTTCTTCCATCTTTCTTTTCAATATTATTATCCAACCTTTACAACAAATACTCACCTATTGTTCCACAATTTATAAATAATACTACCTATTACGCATTTACATCCCGGGCAACGCCGGGTCTCTCAGCTAGTATGTAATAACTATCACATTTGGTGTGTGCCTATATGTAATAGGAATCACATTTGGTGTGTGCCTATATGTAATAGGGATCACATTTGGTGTGTGCCTATATGTAATAGGAATCACATTTGGGGTGTGCCTATATGTAATAGCTATAACATTTGGTGTGTCTATATGTAATAGGAATCACATTTGGTGTGTGCCTATATGTAATAGGAATCACATTTGTGTGTCTATACAGTATGTAATAGCTATCACATTTGGTGTGCCTATATGTAATAGCTATCACATTTGGTGTGTGCCTATATGTAATAGCTATCACATTTGGTGTGCCTATATGTAATAGCTATCACATTTGGTGTGTGCCTATATGTAATAGCTATCACATTTGGTGTGCCTATATGTAATAGGAATCACATTTGGTGTGTCTATATGTAATAGGAATCACATTTGGTGTGTGCCTATATGTAATAGCTATCACATTTGGTATGTGCCTATATGTAATAGGAATCACATTTGGTGTGTGCCTATATGTAATAGGGATCACATTTGGTGTGTGCCTATATGTAATAGGAATCACATTTGGTGTGTGCCTATATGTAATAGGAATCACATTTGGTGTGTCTATATGTAATAGGAATCACATTTGGTGTGTCTATATGTAATAGGAATCACATTTGGTGTGTGCCTATTATGTAATAGCTATCACATTTGGTATGTGCCTATATGTAATAGGAATCACATTTGGTGTGTGCCTATATGTAATAGGAATCACATTTGGTGTGTCTATATGTAATAGGAATCACATTTGGTGTGTCTATATGTAATAGGAATCACATTTGGTGTGTCTATATGTAATAGGAATCACATTTGGTGTGTGCCTATATGTAATAGCTATCACATTGGTATGTGCCTATATGTAATAGGAATCACATTTGGTGTGTGCCTATATGTAATAGCTATCACATTTGGTGTGTCTATATGTAATAGGAATCATATTTGGTGTGTGCCTATATGTAATAGGAATCACATTTGGGGTGTGCCTATATGTAATAGCTATCACATTTGGTGTGTCTATATGTAATAGGAATCACATTTGGTGTGTGCCTATATGTAATTGGAATCACATTTGGTGTGTCTATACAGTATGTAATAGCTATCACATTTGGTGTGCCTATATGTAATAGCTATCACATTTGGTGTGTGCCTATATGTAATAGCTATCACATTTGGTGTGCCTATATGTAATAGGAATCACATTTGGTGTGTGCCTATATGTAATAGGAATCACATTTGGTGTGCCTATATGTAATAGGAATCACATTTGGTGTGTCTATATGTAATAGGAATCACATTTGGTGTGTGTCTATATGTAATAGCTATCACATCTGGTATGTGCCTATATGTAATAGGAATCACATTTGGTATGTGCCTATATGTAATAGGAATCACATTTGGTGTGTGCCTATATGTAATAGCTATCACATTTGGTGTGTGTCTATATGTAATAGGAATCACATTTGGTGTGTCTATATGTAATAGGAATCACATTTGGTGTGTGCCTATATGTAATAGCTATCACATTTGGTGTGTGCCTATATGTAATAGCTATCACATTTGGTATGTGCCTATATGTAATAGGAATCACATTTGGTGTGTGCCTATATGTAATAGGAATCACATTTGGTGTGTGCCTATATGTAATAGCTATCACATTTGGTGTGTGGCTATATGTAATAGGAATTACTGCACCGACACACTTTATTCGAGCAAATACCCAGTATGTACCTGGCAGATACCTGGAATGCGCCGCTCCTAACCTCTGACAAGCCCCGTTGCATTTGCCTTCCCAGCCTGGGTTCATGCCTGGCTGATGGGCGGCTGATCTGTTAAATGATAATGATTAGGATTTAATAGGCTGCAATGCTTCGCGTGTCTACCAGATGGCATAAATTCATGAATTGTAATGCAGTTTATATATATATACTGTGCAGTATTGCAGCCAGCGGGAATAAAATGCTTCAATCCCTGCTTGGAAAATAACTCAATGTACTCGGGCAGAAAACAGTCACAAACCTCAATACACCCGGGTATACCCGAATTCGTGGGACTAGCCAAGCTCGAATAAAGTGTGTCGCCAGTGTACATTTGGTGTGCCTATATGTAATAGGAATCACATTTGGTGTGTCTATATGTAATAGGAATCACATTTGGTGTGTGCCTATATGTAATAGCTATCACATTTGGTGTGTGCCTATATGTAATAGGAATCACATTTGGTGTGTGCCTATATGTAATAGGGATCACATTTGGTGTGTGCCTATATGTAATAGGAATCACATTTGGGGTGTGCCTATATGTAATAGCTATAACATTTGGTGTGTCTATATGTAATAGGAATCACATTTGGTGTGTGCCTATATGTAATAGGAATCACATTTGGTGTGTCTATACAGTATGTAATAGCTATCACATTTGGTGTGCCTATATGTAATAGCTATCACATTTGGTGTGTGCCTATATGTAATAGCTATCACATTTGGTGTGCCTATATGTAATAGCTATCACATTTGGTGTGTGCCTATATGTAATAGCTATCACATTTGGTGTGCCTATATGTAATAGGAATCACATTTGGTGTGTCTATATGTAATAGGAATCACATTTGGTGTGTGCCTATATGTAATAGCTATCACATTTGGTATGTGCCTATATGTAATAGGAATCACATTTGGTGTGTGCCTATATGTAATAGGGATCACATTTGGTGTGTGCCTATATGTAATAGGAATCACATTTGGTGTGTGCCTATATGTAATAGGAATCACATTTGGTGTGTCTATATGTAATAGGAATCACATTTGGTGTGTCTATATGTAATAGGAATCACATTTGGTGTGTGCCTATATGTAATAGCTATCACATTTGGTATGTGCCTATATGTAATAGGAATCACATTTGGTGTGTGCCTATATGTAATAGGAATCACATTTGGTGTGTCTATATGTAATAGGAATCACATTTGGTGTGTCTATATGTAATAGGAATCACATTTGGTGTGTCTATATGTAATAGGAATCACATTTGGTGTGTGCCTATATGTAATAGCTATCACATTTGGTATGTGCCTATATGTAATAGGAATCACATTTGGTGTGTGCCTATATGTAATAGCTATCACATTTGGTGTGTCTATATGTAATAGGAATCATATTTGGTGTGTGCCTATATGTAATAGGAATCACATTTGGGGTGTGCCTATATGTAATAGCTATCACATTTGGTGTGTCTATATGTAATAGGAATCACATTTGGTGTGTGCCTATATGTAATTGGAATCACATTTGGTGTGTCTATACAGTATGTAATAGCTATCACATTTGGTGTGCCTATATGTAATAGCTATCACATTTGGTGTGTGCCTATATGTAATAGCTATCACATTTGGTGTGCCTATATGTAATAGGAATCACATTTGGTGTGTGCCTATATGTAATAGGAATCACATTTGGTGTGCCTATATGTAATAGGAATCACATTTGGTGTGTCTATATGTAATAGGAATCACATTTGGTGTGTGTCTATATGTAATAGCTATCACATCTGGTATGTGCCTATATGTAATAGGAATCACATTTGGTATGTGCCTATATGTAATAGGAATCACATTTGGTGTGTGCCTATATGTAATAGCTATCACATTTGGTGTGTGTCTATATGTAATAGGAATCACATTTGGTGTGTCTATATGTAATAGGAATCACATTTGGTGTGTGCCTATATGTAATAGCTATCACATTTGGTGTGTGCCTATATGTAATAGCTATCACATTTGGTATGTGCCTATATGTAATAGGAATCACATTTGGTGTGTGCCTATATGTAATAGGAATCACATTTGGTGTGTGCCTATATGTAATAGCTATCACATTTGGTGTGTGGCTATATGTAATAGGAATTACATTTGGTGTGCCTATATGTAATAGGAATCACATTTGGTGTGTCTATATGTAATAGGAATCACATTTGGTGTGTGCCTATATGTAATAGCTATCACATTTGGTGTGTGCCTATATGTAATAGGAATCACATTTGGTGTGCCTATATGTAATAGGAATCACATTTGGTGTGTGCCTATATGTAATAGCTATCACATTTGGTGTGTCTATATGTAATAGGAATCACATTTGGTGTGTGCCTATATGTAATAGGAATCACATTTGGTGTGTGCCTATATGTAATAGCTATCACATTTGGTGTGTGCCTATATGTAATAGCTATCACATTTGGTTTGTTCCTATATGTAATAGGGATCACATTTGGTGTGTGCCTATATGTAATAGCTATCACATTTGGTGTGTGCCTATATGTAATAGCTATCACATTTGATGTGTGCCTATATGTAATAGCTATCACATTTGGTGTGCCTATATGTAATAGCTATCACATTTGGTGTGTGCCTATATGTAATAGGAATCACATTTGGTGTGTGCCTATATGTAATAGGAATCACATTTGGTGTGTGCCTATATGTAATAGCTATCACATTTGGTGTGTGCCTATATGTAATAGCTATCACATTTGGTGTGCCTATATGTAATGGCTATCACATTTGGTGTGCCTATATGTAATAGGGATCACATTTGGTGTGTGCCTATATGTAATAGCTATCACATTTGAGGTGTGCCTATATGTAATAGGAATCACATTTGGTACTTTACAATTTATTGTACATATTGCAGGCTTTTGGTGGAACAAATACATGTCATTCACTACTATACAGTATATACTATCAGTACTAGTCTCTACGCGACCTGCTTACTATAGACAGGTTTCTTTTAATACTATAATTAGTGCTGTACCCAAAGGTTATCAATGAGTAATTGTGACCTATTTAGGTTTTGGATACTATCAGTTTAATTTACATCTATCCATTTGGTTTCCCATGGGTTTCAGTTTTTGACATTTTTGTAAATAGCGTGTTTGTCTTATATGTTTGATCACCACAGTGATTTACTCACTCATTTATACTTTAGTTGTACTAAGGTGTTTACTTTTATTTTATTTAAATATCATTAAAAATTGATTTTAAATTTATCATCATATCACATTTTGCGTTGAGTGCTTGTGAAAGGGTGTGCTTTCCTTATAACCTACCCACTATTTCTTATCATAGAACGGGGGGAAAGGGGAAGAAGGGAAAAGCTCCCGCATCAGCTTCAATAACAGTAAAGTAATAAATAGCAATGTAGAAAATCATAAGGTGCAAATAGGGATAAGTAGATGAATCACAAAACAAACAAAAAGATTCCCCAATGAATGCACTCAAATGATACAGTGGAGATAAATAAAGATAATTGTTTATTAAATATCATATAGTTAAAAAATATTTTTTATTTTTTACAGAGGGATGTGGTAAAATGGTCCAATACCGCTCCCTTTGACACCCGAATAATAACTTCCAACTAGAATCCATGGGGAGGAAGAACCTAAGGAAACACGAGTCTATGTGATGCCTAATAGTATGTAGGCTTAAATATACAAAGATTAAATCCTGAGGAAATAGTAACTACAATAAATATCGCAATACTATTATCTAAAAACTGATAGTGTACTATAGTACCTAATACCTGTACTGAGTCCAGAAGGATATAATCAGAGAAGAAAAGTATATACTGAAGTGGCAGACCTATGATACAAGACTAGTGTATCATAATGGAACAAATGAATTACAACGTATGGTCACAAAGCGAACTCAACCCGGTGAGAGATAATCACCTACTTATATATACATAGCTCAACTCCTAAATGAATGGAAAGCATCCTAAAGAGAAGGGATCCTAGAGGGGGCTAACAAAGTATGCAATAATAACGCCCAGAGGCACGGTTCAATGACCGCATCCAGTTATAGCCTCCTGTCTAAAATAAACAGTGTATAATAAACAATAGACTAGGATCACCGTGGATATAAAACAAGAAACAATCAGTATTTCTGTGCAGTCTGTAAAGCAACACGGGATGGCTTCAAAGTAGGTGATGAGCTATAAAGTACTTCATTCAATGTGTAGTCACAAGTAAGTACTGTTGACCCAAATGCTGGTATCAGATAAGTTCAGTAATTAAGTAGTGCCCACAGCATGTATAATGTCCTGGGCCTGAACGCGTCAGAGTAATGAGGCCAGTAGTTGGGAAACTGCAACAGTATTTGTGACTATTGCTGGTAACAAATGTCCCTGCATGTTACAGGTACAGCTCCGACTTCAGTGTGCAAAGTAAGCGTATCCGCCGGACGGGAAGCTATACCACACCGTCACACAGATAAGGTGATTGTTTCTCTGTATCCCCCTCCGAACACTATTTTGTTACCACATTCATGTGTGGACTAACAGGGGGACTCTGGCTATTTGAAACATTTGTTACCAGCAATAGTCACGAATGCTGTTACAGTTTCCCAACTACTGGCCTCATTACTCTGACGTGTTCAGAACCAGGACATTATATATTCTGTGGGCACTACTTAATTACTGAACTTATCTGATACCAGCATTTGGGTCAACAGTACTTACTTGTGACTACATTGAATGAAGTACTTTATAGCTCATCACCTACTTTGAAGCCATCCCGTGTTGCTTTACAGACTGCACAGAAATACTGATTGTTTCTTGTTTTATATCCACGGTGATCCTAGTCTATTGTTTATTATACACTGTTTATTTTAGACAGGAGGCTATAACTGGATGCGGTCATTGAACCGTGCCTCTGGGCGTTATTATTGCATACTTTGTTAGCCCCCTCTAGGATCCCTTCTCTTTAGGATGCTTTCCATTCATTTAGGAGTTGAGCTATGTATACAGTATATAAGTAGGTGATTATCTCTCACCGGGTTGAGTTCGCTTTGTGACCATACGTTGTAATTCATTTGTACCATTATGATACACTAGTCTTGCATCATAGGTCTGCCACTTCGGTAAATACTTTCTTCTCTGATTATATCCTTCTGGACTCAGTACTGGTATTAGGTACTATAGTACCCTATCAGTTTTTAGATAATAGTATTGCGATATTTATTGTAGTTACTATTTCCTCAGGATTTAATCTTTGTATATTTAAGCCTACATACTATTAGGCATCACATAGACTAGCGTTTCCTTAGGTTCTTCCTCCCCATGGATTCTAGTTGGAAGTTATTATTGGAGTGTCATAAGGGAGCGGTATTGGACCATTTTACCACATCCCTCTGTAAAAAAATAAAAAATATTTTTTAACTATATGATATTTAATAAACAATTATCTTTATTTATCTCCAGAGAAAGCAGGAGGCCTCCTGACGAAGCACGTGGTGCGAAACGCGTAGAGGTCACGACAGGTCATCCTGCGCGTATTTCCTGACAAGCTGAGACGGAGCCTGCAAGAGGCACAAGCGGTGTGTTCCATCTTCACGGTGCCGAGATCCGGATCCTTTTGCGGTCACCGTGAACCCGCTCTCTGCCTCAGTGTAAGTGTCCGTCTCCCCTTGCCAGTTGTTCATATTTCTATGGCGGTTTCATTCCAAATCGTTAGATAGACTTTTCACTAATTTGTTTTATTCATTACATGTTTTTTATTGTATTTTGTATGCTGTGCCGCTTAGGGCTTAGGTAGCATTAGAGGTTATCCTTTATGAATACTGAGTTTCAGCTGCATAGCACTTTTAGCTGAGGTGGGGTTGGATCCCCTCAGTATCTGTGTGTATTTTTTAATAAATTACCATCAACTAATCCCTGGTGCGCATTTGTGCAATTTTTCTTACTTTATTTATCTCCACTGTATCATTTTGAGTGCATTCATTGGGGAATCTTTTTGTTTGTTTTGTCACTATTTCTTATCCCCTATTGCACCTTTGCTATTAATATACTGCTTTGTTAATTAGGCTGAAGCGAGAGTTTCCCCTGTTTCCCTACCCCCTTTATTTTTCTATTGTGGCTCAGCGAAGACAATCTCTTTGCCGATTAGTATGCAGACTTGATGCCTTATTTTCACCGGTTTCAGATGGAGGCCGGGAAAGTATGGAAGCCATCGCCGATCACAGCAGCACAGCTTTCATAGCGAGTCTCGTGTCCCAGACTAGCGGGAAATATCAATGGAGAACGGAGAGGCTATCACCCCCAGTCACTGGGATATCTTGAGGGGGACGTATTGTGGAGACATCCTGGGTAAGCAAACTATGGCAGCGTCCAGCACCTAGTGAGCCAAGATCTCCCCCATAACCCTGTGTTTTGGCGAGTTGAGTCTGTAATTGTCCGTTGTGTGGCTCCTGTTGGCTACAGCCAAAATAAACCTAGTTTATTTAACTCCTTCATTCTTTTTTGGTGCGTGTGATTCCGGTGTAATAGTCTGGTCTTACAAATTAACATTAAAATATAACCATTATCAGAAACTAGGGACCCAGTCAGGTTACTCCATCATCCAATAACGAGCATGAGGGATACCCTCAGCTCTTACCCAAATCACATAAGAGCCTCAGGGATACCCTCGGTTCATTCCCACATCATCACATAAGAGCTGGACAGATATTTTCGACTAGTACCCACACCATCACATAAGAGCCTGAGGGATACCCTCGGGTCATACCCACATCACATAAGAGCCTGAGGGATACCCTCGGGTCATACCCACATCACATAAAAGAGTCTGAGGGATACCCTTGGCTAGTACCTACATCATCACATAACAAGAGCCTATGGGATACCCCCAGCACGTACCAACATCCTCTTCCTTAATGTTACTTTTATGTCTGAAGCACTTATTCCCATGACCTGTTATTTATATTGTTATTTATTTGATTACCACGTGTATTACTACTGTGACGCGCTATGTACATTTATGGCGCTATATAAATAAAGACATACAATAAGAGCCTGAGGTATACCCTCAGCTACTACACACATCATGACATAAGAACCTGAGCGATACCCTCAGCTGTGACGGTAGGGGTTTCCAGCCTCTCAATAAAGGTCACGCCCATGAATGGTTACCTCTGATATGTGTGTTTGGGTTCAAGAAGTCAGCTCTTGAACCCAGTAACTGTTTAGGCATAAACTGTAATGTGCGCAAATAAAGAATTTATGTGTTTTTGCCTTTCCAGGTGTGCCAGCGAGCAGGGATTGTTGGGTATGAGTTTCCGGGCGTTCCAGCAAGCAGGGATTGTTGGGTATGAGTTTCCGGGCGTGCCAGCGAGCAGGGATTGTTGGGTTTGAGTTTCCGGGCGTGCCAGCGAGCAGGGATTGTTGGGTATGAGTTTCCGGGCGTGCCAGCAAGCAGGGATTGTTGGGTATGAGTTTCCGGGCGTGCCTGCGAGCAGGGATTGTTGGGTATGTGTTTCCGGGCGTGCCAGCAAGCAGGGATTGTTGGGTATGAGTTTCTGGGCGTGCCAGCAAGCAGGGATTGTTGGCTATGAGTTTCAAGGGGTGTTTTGCGGAGAAATTGTTGTCAGAATGTGCCTAGGTAGTCGGGATCTGGCGTTCTCGGTTCCCCTAAAAATTTACCCAGGAATTATGTCTGATTCCTGTATACATGTAAGCACATTGTCCCAGCAATGTCTCCCCTTGAAATGGCTTGCTCGACGCACTGCTAGGGTTCCCTGCTTCAGCCCAGAAAGGTAAATGGGGCAAAGGGATGCAAAGTGTCCCTGTAACTATGAGAGGTTCCTAGGTTAAGGAGGATACCCAGTAAATGCCCAGGTAACCCAGAACTTGTATAGGGGTCCTTGGGTGCTCCACCCATAAGTATAAGGTTGTGAGGGGACTCTTAGAGTCCAGCCTGGGTCTGTTTAATAGTGTGTGGGGAATAAAGACTAGTAGAAAATAAAGTGCAGCTTTCTATTCTATTCCCCATATCCTGACACTTGGGAAATATAAAAGTATATATATTTTAACATTGTGTTGAATATAGTATATACTGTTTTGCACAGTAAATGAGCCGGGACTTAAAGAACCAATGTTCAAACAGGCTTCCAGGGCTACCAACTTGGTGCCATTAAGTCTGCTGGACATCGGAGATGAAAGCCACCAGAGGATTCCAGGGGTGTGAAGACCATTTGGGTAGCAGGGAAGGGCTCAAATACCCATGTCCTGGGGTCATCTGGGCTGTCATTTGTCTTACCGGACTTGGAGGAGCCTGACCCAGTGGGTGGCATCTGAATAGCAAGGGACCAGGGTGGCAAGCTTGCGCATGTCCCTTGACTGATTCAGATTCCCCGCTAACCCGGCTTTCCAGACCGGCATCGCTCTGATTGGCTGTTGAGAAAGTTCCCACGCTCTGATTGGCTGTAGTATTTTGTGAATGAACTCCAAAATACTAAAAGAAACCCCTAAGCCAATCACCGGTGAGATTCTGAGCACCAGAACTGTAGTCAGGCTTTTTGAAAGTGGTCTTGCGTGAATAGCACAGCACCGGCTTCAGAAAAGTCTGCCCGGAAAATATTCTAAGTCCAGCTTTTTGAGACCAAGTTCTCCAATAGGATCGTAGCGGTTGGGATTTCAAGCCGATTTTAGTTCCAGGACACTTGGAGATAAGTCACGGGCAAAGAAAAACTCTGTTTTAGAGTGCACAGCAGCTAGGAAAGTCTAGTTTGTGAACCCAGTCCCAAAGTAAGTGTGTCTTTTCCTCTGTATTTTGTGTTCCATTGTGTGTATGCCGATTTCTGTGAATAAATCTCAATTTATTTCACCATCTCGTTTTGCTCAATATGTGATCCTGGTAAAAAAAATGTACAATAACCCTGGTCTCCCGTGAAATCGGTTACTACCCCCATCACATCACAAGAGCCTGAGGGACACCCACGGCTAGTACCCACATCACATGAGCCTCAGAGATACCCCTGGCTCATACCCACATCCTCTCTAGCTGCCCAGGCCATGTGGTACATAATTACAAACTAACAGTAGGACATTCCCATTCCAGCAGCCCAAGCAGCGAATGACACCGCCTTTCCCATCACTTCCAATGAAGAGGTCCACACCAAGGAGCCAATACTGATTGAGTCCCTCCACCAATGCCATACTTCTCCCACCATACAAACCCCTTCAAGCAGCAGAGGCAATAATACTAAGCAATACCATACCCCCTTCCCCATCTCTCACCCAACAAAATGGTAAGTCCAGGGCAGCTGGGCAGGAACTTCACTAGGTCTGCAGAAAGAGGGAGATAAGATACCCCCCTCCTTAAATACCCTTCCACCCCCACACAATCCTGACCTCACAGCTTCTATGGGAAGGGGCCCTAGGGCTGCGCTGCACCCTCCCCCCCCCCGTGACAGGGGGATTGCTAGCCCAGTAATAAAGGGGTTACTCTCCAGTTGGCAACCCCTACAACTGTCCAGGAGGCGAGGGGTTAATGTAATTATGTGTAATAATTTGTATGCATTCCCCTGCTGGAGCACAAAATGTATTCCCCTCGGTATAAGGTCTTACCCTTGGTTTTAAATGTGGTTTGGGTAACATGAGGTTTTAAAACCCAATATTGTTACCTCCGGTTCGGTGGGTCGCAGCGAGTAGAAAATTGGCCACCATGGAGTCTCCCTCCGGCATGAGGGCCTGGCCATGTTTAGCCCGCTCGGCCCAACCAAACGGAATATTTTTATATATATAAAATGTTGTAGGTTTACTGTATTTCATGGTGTAATATTGTTAGCACAATGAAGTGGTTTCTAAGAAACAATATGTTTTGAGCAATAGAGTCCCAAGAGGTTTAAGACTAAATAAAGATCCATCCATAGACCTTGAGGATGAAACCTTCACTGACAAATGGTATAACCTCTTAGAAAAATGTTCAATGGATTTAATGCACTTAATTATAGAACAGCAAAAAAAACATGTGTTACAAATTGACATTGAGGTAAAAAAGGTTGAAGAGAGGATTGGCAATTTAGACCAAACCACTCTCTTCAAAGAGAAAGATTCCAAATTACAAATCAAATTAGACAAAATTTGGAAAGAGACGATCACAAAAAAAGTTAAAAAATATCTAAGAGATGAGGAGGACTACAAAAATGGTCCCCCTAGAAAACCTGAACCTATTGCTAAAATAGAAAATGATAATAAAAAACCCCCTATGAAAACACCAGTTAAAAAAGTTTTACCTCAATCTGAAAAATCAAAAGGTAGAGGGAAAACACCTAGAAAATATCTCCCCAAAAAATCTAGGAAAAGCCCTGAAAGGGATAACTGGAGAACCAAACAGCCTAAAAAACAAGCTAAGGTACAGATTAACACAGAGAGAACTCCAAAAAGACATGTGAGTACAGACTATGAATCTGAGGGCGAGTACATTATCAACAATAGGAGAGATCAGAGAGAAACCCAAAGGGATAAATTGTTCAAAAAAGGGGGTCTCAAACTAGGAAACAATAAGGATTTTTTAGGGGAGGGCGGGTCCACCACCTTTCAGGGAGTGAATTACGCTCCGATGAAGGACAGGGACCCCTCCTCGGAAAGTAAAAAAAGAGGAAGGAACGAAGAAAATGGGGAAGAGGGACAAAAGAAACACCTCAAAAAGAGCAAAAGGTGAATAATATCTTTAACCTAAGCTCTAAAGTATTATCCCAATCTGAACAATCAGTCATCTCAAGGGGTTTGAAGTTCGCCCCCACTGCAGGACCAAGCAGTTTCGGCCTCTTTATAGACGCCCAGAGATTTCTAAGGAAGCTTACGATCAAAAGATTCTTTAGACAAAAGGATGTAGAATTAAGAACTATGGAAAATTCTAAAATAAAACAGAATGAATCACAATCTGAGGATACACCCAAATTGGTGCATTCAGGGTTAAAATTGCCATCCACCTTCTACCCCAAACATATGAAAGGGAAGAATTTAGATGTATTTACTCAACTTGTACAGAGAGATTTTGAAAAATTAATTTTATCAGAAGACAAATTTGTTAATAATTTAAATAAAAGTGAGAGAGAAGCTTTAAAAAATCTCCAAGATGACACAAGTGTGGTAATCAAACAGGCTGATAAAGGGGGAGGAGTTGCCATTATTAACAGAGAGGACTACATCTTGGAATCCAAACGGATTTTGGGTGATTTAAATACATACATTCCTCTAAAAAAAGATCCCACAGTGGAATTCCAAAAAGAAATAAAAGTACTGTTGGATAAAGGCAAGGCTGAGGAAATAATTAATGATAGTGAATATAAGTTCCTACATAAAGAACACCCTATCAGACCAATTTTCTATTACCTCCCCAAATTGCATAAAAGCCTGACTAACCCCCCTGGGAGACCCATCATAGCTGGGATTGACTCTCTGACCTCTAATTTATCTGCTTACATAGATACATACTTGCAGACATATGTAAAGAAATTGCCGTCGTATCTGAAAGATACGACGGATATCTTACGTATTCTGGGAGGTCAGACATGGGAAGATGGGTGGTTTCTGGCTACGTGTGATGTAACCTCTCTATACACGTGCATTAGCCACAGAGATGGGCATCAGGCGATAGATAGAGCCCTGTCGAGAGATTCCACTATGCCCCATGAACAGGCAAATTTCATCCTGGACGGGATAAAGTACATTCTTGAACACAATTATTTTTCATTTGAGGGAACTTATTATCTTCAGAAATGTGGCACCGCCATGGGCACGAAATTTGCACCCAGCTATGCAAACCTTCTCATGGGAGCATGGGAAGAGGACTACATTTGGTCTATTGCAGAGCTGGGTGATGACCTGTGCCTGTGGCGGCGCTACATTGATGACATTTTCTTTATATGGAGAGGAGACGAGGAGAGTCTGATTAGATTTGTCCACTATCTAAATGATAATACCCTGAACTTAAAATTCACCTGCGAATATAGTCGGGAAAGGGTTAATTTCCTTGATATAACTGTCATCATTGATGGTGGATTAATCAGTACTCAGACCTTCTTTAAGGAGGTGGATATAAATAATTATATATCTCCCCATAGTTGTCACCATCCCAATTGGTTAAAAAATGTGCCATATGGACAACTAAGGCGCATTAGAAAAACTGTTCGGATGACAAAACTTTTCATGAACAGTCTCTTTTCCTGCAGGACAGATTTAAAGAAAAAAAGTATGAAAATGGGATCATCAAAGATGCAGTAGAAAAGGTGGAGGTTCTGGAAAGAAAGAATCTTCTGCTTGAAAATGTGAAAATGAAGCCTAAAAAGAACTTTGATTTTACGTTTATAACGAACTACAATAGGCAGTCAGAGAGGATAACAAAAATAGTTAGGAAATATTGGCATATTATCAAAAATGACCCAATATTGGGTGACATAGTCCCAGACCTACCGATGGTAATTTTTAAGAAAGCCAATACCTTAAAAAATAGACTAGCACCGAGTGCATTACCTAAGATTAAAAATAATAGCAACAGGTGGTTGCCACAAATTAAGGGTTTTTTTGGATGCACAACATGCACAGCATGTAAATACAGAGCAGATGATAAATTTGGTTTTAAGTCCAATATTTCAAAACAACAATTCCAAATTAAGCATCATACCACATGCAAATCTGACCATGTTATTTATCTAATACAATGTCCTTGTGGGCTACAATATGTGGGCCAAACCACTCGGCCCATAAGGACACGTGTTTTAGAACATGTGGGTAATATTAGAAGGGGGGTAACAACCCACTTTTTATCTCATCATTTTATTTTAAAACACAATGGCGACCCATCAGGCCTGAGGTTTACTGTCCTTGAGCATGTACTGCCCCATTGGAGAGGTGGGGATAGGAACACAGCACTTAAAAAAAGAGAAAGCTTTTGGATTTTTTCATTGAAAACTTTAATTCCTCAGGGACTAAATGTCGATTTTGAATTGGGTGCCTTTTTATAAGATAATTTTAATGTTTAATTAAAGTTTTCTTTTTCAATAAAATTGTAAAAATATTTTAAATATGTTAATAACTATATATATTTTTATTAATAATTTTTATATATTTTATGATAATTTTGCTACTATCTGCTCTGTATATGTGTACAGTCTTTTGGGTATTTTGATATATGAGTTATGTGATTCCTGTTTCCTTAAAGTTTCTTCACCTAAATACTCTTTGTTTCATGTCTTTCAAGATACATCAATCGTCGTTCCTTAAAGATAGAAATTAGTTATAATTAATTTTAATACTATAATGTTTTATTGATTATTGATTTTTGTGTATAATAATAAAATTGTATGTATAATCCTATTATGATTCTTCTCTTATGTATTCAAAGAGAGAATCTTTTTATTAGAATATTTTATGAATTATATAAAATTTCTTGTTCTTAAAACCGCACCTAGATATATGGGATAGATATGATAGCTGCCCAAAAGCTAGGGTGTTGTAACAGTTAACCTTTTGGAGGAGGGGTTAATAGTTAGTTCCAGTGGGTATAAAAAGACCCCTAGAGCAGGTCACAAGCACTCCTGATGAAGACATCATTTTAGAGCGTCGAAACGCGTTGAGTGTGACCCTGAGACTGAGAGAGAGAACGTTGAGCCCGTGACGTCATCTCCAACCGGCCGGAATTCCGGAAGTGACGTGGCGGCTGTTCGAGACACAGTCGGGTGGCGTGCAGCAGCAGCAGCAGTGATCGGTGATATGCAGTAATCGGAAGATCATATACTCCCTATGCTGATTATCCTTTTGGATCCTGTAAGCCTCCAATTCTTTCGTTTGTGGATAAAAGTTGTTTGTTTTATCCCTGTGTTTTGTCTCTACTTGAGATCTCAAGCTCCTCCTGTGGTTCTACCACACTGTTTGGTTGGTTATATGTGTTATAGCCTCCTCATCTAGTTTTCTAAGTTTCTTAGAAACCACTTCATTGTGCTAACAATATTACACCATGTAGATTTTGTTTTTATTTTAAGGTGCAACCGCTCCCCTGGTTTTTCCTGTACATACTGTTTCTGGACCTTGAAACAGTCCATCTAAGGGTTTGAGTGACTTTTTGTACCCCTACTTGCACTTGTTGATGTTTATCTTATTATCACATTGCACTTTTGTATATTTTATACTATTCACTTAAAATAATTTTAGTATTAGAGCGCCATCTACTGTTTGTTTGTTACTGTATTTCATGCCTACAGTAAAGCCCGCCAAAGTTACTGGCCCATGAGGGATGTTAATGGACAGAGGGCGACAGTGTGTCTACAAGGAAACCAATGATCAAAGGCTCATCCCCCCAGATTGTATATACAAGGTGGAGATAGAGCAGGACATGGCCATTCACATGAAGTGCCATAATTCACCCCTAAAGTCAGAGTTTTCCTGTCCAGATCTCCATCTGGCAGACTTGGAGACGCCAACGTTTTAGAGTGGGGTTAGGGAAATGGACCTCTGACTAGAAGAGTGCCCACCCCTTGTGGGCAGGTACTATCTTGCTTCCCACATGAGCTGGCAAAAGGTCATTGGACCCAGGTAATTTTTCTCCAATACCCGAGTCCCAATGTTAGGGATAGAGCCCAAATCCCATATAAACGATTGCAAGCTCTATGCCAATTGTCTTTCGTGTCTTCATTTTGTATCCTGTTCTACCTGATGAACTGCTAACCTGAATCCTGGTTATTTCATGATCCCCTTCCTAAGTAAGTGTGTACAGGCATACCCCGCATTAACGTACGCAATGGGACCAGAGCATGTATGTAAAGCGAAAATGTACTTAAAGTGAAGCACTACCTTTTCCCCACTTATCGATGCATGTACTGTACTGCAATCGTCATATACGTGCATAACTGATGTAAATAACACATGTGTAACAGGCTCTATACTCTCCCCGCTTGCGCACAGCTTCGGTACAGGTAGGGAGCTGGTATTGCTGTTCAGGACGTGCAGACAGGCGCATGCGTGAGCTGCCATTTGCCTATTGGGCGATATGTACTTACTCGCGAGTGTACTTAAAGTGAGTGTCCTTAAAGCGGGGTATGCCTGTATATCCCATTTGTTATTTGTCCAACATTGTGTGTCCACCTGTCTTAAGGAATAAAATCTCTATTATATCACAGTTGTATTCAATTCAACCCAGTTATTTGGCGTATATTATAACCCTGTACAGCTACCGTGACACCCCCCCACCCCAACCATGCCACTTTAGACAAGTCACCACCAAGGTCATTTAACCAACCTTAAACTGGCTTTGCAAGCTTCCACAAGCCTGCCTTCCCAAGCACGCCCTGCCAGGAGCAGGACATCGTTACCAATATCTGAAAGGTGAACCCATTTGTCCAAGAGCAAACCCCCAACTATCACAAACGTCACCATCGCCTTATACACCTTCCTCCTCGACCTTACAATTTCAGGCCCCATGCCACATCACACTAGGAGTCCCCTCCGAACACACCTCATCTAGAGACGAAGTGCCGTAAACTGAAAAACATCCCTTTGCACGTTCCGCATCGAATCCACCAATTGAACCAGAGCCAAATCATCTCCCCCCATCCCCCAAGTGAACAGCAAAATATTGATAGGGACCCTCAACCTTCCCATATGCAACATTTTGGGTAACCTACCCCTAATACTAACCCATGACATCATAACATGATTCACTCTTGGCCCCAGCAGCCTCCTAGCAGGCTTTAAGTTCTTCTTCTCCCTCCCCCAATGGACATACGAATCCTCGCACATCCAGACCTGGCCAAATCACAACCATAAATCAGATTCTAACATTCTTCATCTATACATGGCCTGATATAACCTTTAAAACGCCCCAATGACCACCTGCCCAATTCCTTCATCGTTGCCTCCCCTGATCCCAACCTGGAAGCGTCCAATGCCGCCCCGATTCTGAATGAATAGGAACGCATTTGTAACTCACGAAAGCCCCTTTGTGAGCATTTCAAATACAGGACAAAGGAGAACCGTCCTCATGCACAGAACAGTAAGTACCCCCCAACCCACGCGCCTACACTGCAGGTACTCCCACACCTGTCGTACCGGGAAGTCCCACTGCCACCTACCCTCCGCAAGGAGACCCAATTCCCCACTCGCGCCTTCCCTGTTTTTGATCTACAATGCAAACACAACCTCCCATGCCACACCCGCGTTCTTTAACCCCCCCCCCCATACATTTTTTTTAGATGTGATCACAGCTAACTAATGAGCATTGCCCCAAAGAAGGGCAAACTAAAGCCACGCTAAACACCCTCGCCTCATGCACGAGAAACAAACATCACGTGGCACCCACGCTATTCTTTCCGGCATGGCTGAAAATATTGGGGCCCTCACATCCCTGGCCCTGGTCTTTTCCATCCTGTCCCCACCCAACGGATAACAAAATCCTTCATATCCCATTTCCCCTTCAATTTTAAAGGGCAAAAAGGGGTGTGCGCCGAGCACGCGCGATCTAAGCGCTGAGCACACGCGATCTGAGCGCTGAGCACGCGCGATCTGAGGGAAACTTCGTGTTTTTACACAGAAATTGCATTTTGATTTTTATGTTTTTGTGTCAGGTTGGGATATAAAAGGACTGGTACAGTGTCAGGTTTGGATATAAAAGTACTGGTACTGTGTCAGGTTTGGATATAAAAGTACTGGTACTGTGTCAGGTTTGGATATGAAAGTACTGGTACTGTGTCAGGTTTGGATATAAAAGTACTGGTACTGTGTCAGGTTTGGATATAAAAGTACTGGTACTGTGTCAGGTTTGGATATGAAAGTACTGGTACTGTGTCAGGTTTGGATATAAAAGTACTGGTACTGTGTCAGGTTTGGATATGAAAGTACTGGTACTGTGTCAGGTTTGGATATAAAAGTACTGGTACTGTGTCAGGTTTGGATATAAAAGTACTGGTACAGTGGCAGGTTTGGATATAAAAGTACCGGTACTGTGGCAGGTTTGGATATAAAAGTACTGGTACTGCGTCAGGTTTGGATATAAAAGTACTGGTACCGTATCAGGTTTGGATATAAAAGTACTGGTACTGTGTCAGGTTTGGATATAAAAGTACTGGTACCGTATCAGGTTTGGATATAAAAGTACTGGTACTGTGTCAGGTTTGGATATAAAAGTACTGGAACCGTGGCAGGTTTGGATATAAAAGTACTGGAACCGTGGCAGGTGTGGATATAAAAGTACTGGTACTGTGGCAGGTTGGGATATAAAAGTACTGGTACCGTGTCAGGTTTGAATATAAAAGTACTGGAACCGTGGCAGGTTTGGATAAAAAAGTACTGGTACTGTGTCAGGTTTGGATATAAAAGTACTGGTACTGTGGCAGGTTTGGATCGTACGTGCGTGTCCTTGTGCACGCGTCAGTGCGCATCGGCGTGTGTGAGGTCTCGGCGCGCATGCGCAGGGAAAGCAGGGTGCCCAGCCTGCTGCCGGTGGGCCCACCCTCCCCCCCCCCCCCCCCGCTCCCAACCAAAATGGAGGGGAAGGGCCTGCTTCCCCCACGCCCGCCAACCCAGCTGCCCCCACACCTCCGCCAACCCAACTCCCCCTGCGCCCGCCAAACCCGCACACCCGCCAGCCCAGCTTCCCCCGCAGCAGCCGTGGGGAACAGGGGCCCCATGAGCCTACCTCCCACCCCCCTTGCCCCTGTGCCTACCTCCGCTCTGGGCAGCAGCTGCGGGCAAGGAAGCAGCACCCACCCACAGTCAGTCATCAGCAGTCACCCACCCTGGCAGTCATTCAGTCACCCAGTAACCCAACCACCCACCCACCCTGGCAGTCAGTCAACCACCCACCCACCCACGCAGTCATTCAGTCACCCAGTCAGTGACCCAGTCGGTCAACCACCCACCCTGGCAGTCATTCAGTCACCCAACCACCCACCCACCCTGGCAGTCATTCAGTCACCCAGTAACCCAACCACCCACCCACCCTGGCAGTCAGTCAACCACCCACAGTCATGCACCCACCCACCCACCCACGCAGTCAGCGCAGTCACCTGGGCAGTCAGTCACCCACCCACCCATATTTAATCCCACAGGCAAATACTTAACCCCTCCCCCCCAGGCCCATACTGAATCCCCCCAGGCCTTTTGTCACATTGGATGTAGCATTGGGTATCTTTGTCTTTCGCTGAAAATATAAAAATAAACAGGTTGCATTGTAATATTCTTTTCCGTATTACAATAAGAAAAAAGTTAAGTAAAAGTTGAGCCCTAAATGTTTTTTTCCGTGGTAGGTGCGCTGTGGGTTGGGGGGGGGGGCTGCTCTTTTCATTTGTCCTGGGCCCCATCATTTCTATTGGCGGCCCTGCTCACAGCCCTTGTTCCTGTTTCCTCCGATTCCTTCCTCAACACTGCCTCTCCCCCCATGCTCGTGTATATGGACCATGTACCCGGAGCCCCTGAAATCCACATTCCTCTAGCACTGCCCCCCCCCCCTCCTCCGGGGGCAATGTTTACCCCACCGCAGCCATTGTGGGCAACCAAGAGTGTCTGCTATCTTATCTACCCCCGAGACATGCTTCACCATTAACCATGTTATAGTCTAAACATCTCAAGACCAGGAACCTCAGCAGCCTTACCACCACTGTGCAAGACATATCCCATTCACTGCCTCAACAACCCCTATGTTATGTCCTAAAGGGAACCTCCCTGCTTGCCAATTCCAGTCCCAAGAGCTCAACCGCCACCACCAACGGGAGCAGCTCGAGAAATGTAAGGTTCCCCATTGACCCTAGCTGAGCCCAATTCACTGGCCAACGCTTCGCACAACAGCAGGCCATAAAGAATGCCCCAAAACCCATCACCCCGATGTGTCCGTAAAGAGTTCCTCTGCCGGCTCTTCACTAAATCTTGCAAAGCCAGAGCCCTCCCATTACAGCTGCCCAGAAAAGTATCCCAGCCCCTGAGCCCTTCCACATTCATCGACACCCTGATTAAGTGGTTTGTCAATTTTACCAACATCGGGAATGCCAAGCGCCTACCAAAATCCCTGCCCATTAGAAGGATCCTGCAGCGAAATGTAGGTGACCCAGCAGACACTGGGCCAACCTCAGCGTGGCCTTGCTCAACCCATTGAACCCTCACCTGATGTCAGACCCACCAGATTCCTAAGCGGAAAACAATACTCCATCTTAACCATGTCAATTTCCATTCTCAGGAAGCCGACCTGACAGGCCCTCTGTTTTGTCCCTTGCCAATGGTACCCAGTAACAATCTATAAGCACCTAGAACTCCCCAGTAATGTTACACAGATGTCGGCCATACACCCCCCCCCCACTGGGGCCACACCCCCCCCCACTGGGGCCACACACCCCCCCCCACTGGGGCCACACACCCCCCCCCCACTGGGGCCACACACACCCCCCCCACTGGGGCCACACACACCCCCCCCACTGGGGCCACACACACCCCCCCCACTGGGGCCACACACACCCCCCCCCACTGAGGCCACACACACCCCCCCCACTGGGGCCACACACACACCACCACTGGGGCCACACACACCCCCTTCCACTGGGGCCACACACACCCCCTTCCACTGGGGCCACACACACCCCCTTCCACTGGGGCCACACACACCCCCTTCCACTGGGGCCACACAACCCCCCCCCACTGGGGCCAAACAACCCCCCCCCACTGGGGCCAAACAACCCCCCCCCACTGGGGCCAAACAACCCCCCCCCACTGGGGCCACACACCCCCCCACTGGGGCCACACACCCCCCCACTGGGGCCACACACCCCCCCACTGGGGCCACACACCCCCCCCCCCCCACTGGGGCCTCCCCCACACCCCCACTGGGGCCACACACCCCCCCCACTGGGGCCACACACCGCCACATCAGGAACAAGCTGTAAATCCCTGTGCCTCAGCACGCCTGCGGACGCTCGCGGAAACCCCCTCTAAAGACATCCTCATTGAGGATGACGGGGCTCAGCGTGGAGCGTCCGCACGGCTCAGCGCGGCTCAGCGCGGCTTCCCCCTCTATGGACCCAGCCTTATGCCGGCCCTGTGAAGGGCACCTCTAAGTGTACAACATTGTAACCACGTGAAGTGGATTGTAGCAGCAGCTGCACACTGAGCAGTAACCAGTCTTATCTCTCTCTTATCCTGTGTTATCTACAAAGAGAGTGCTCCTAAATCTTACCCAATGTTATACAATACGCCTCCATAAACCCCCGCAGATTCAAACTGACCTGGAGATCCCCCAAACGCAGGAATAATGCGGCCAGACAACTTACATTCACACAGGCCATCTCTGATTCAGCACAGGTGGCTCAATCAGTCCCTGATTCAGCACAGGTGGCTCAATTAGAGGCCCAGTTTTATGACTGGGCCTGATTGAGGCACCTGTGCTGAAGCGGGAATATCCTGAAAACCTGACCTGTTTGGGAGAGGGGAGGGGGCTTGAAAACTGGAGTTGAGGACCCCTGTATTACACTACATCTACTTAAAGAGAATAAGAGGAGCAACATTCCCAGGGATCCCCCCCGCACCCGGCTATTTCCCAGGGATCCCCCCCAGCCCCTGGCTATTTCCCAGGGATCCCCCCCAGCACCCGGCTATTTCCCAGGGATCCCCCCCCCCCGCACCAGGCTATTTCCCAGGGATCCCCCCCCCCCCCCCCCGCACCCGGCTATTTCCCAGGGATCCCCCCCAGCACCCGGCTATTTCCCAGGGATCCCCTCAGCACCCGGCTAGTTCCCAGGGATCCCCCCCAGCACCCGGCTATTTCCCAGGGATCCCCCCCGCACCCGGCTATTTCCCAGGGATCCCCCCCAGCACCCGGCTATTTCCCAGGGATCCCCCCCCCCCACACCCGGCTATTTCCCAGGGATCCCCCCTCCGCACCTGGCTATTTCCCAGGGATCCCCCCCAGTACCCGGCTATTTCCCAGGGATCCCCCCCAGAACCCGGCTATTTCCCAGGGATCCCCCCCAGCACCCGGCTAGTTCCCAGGGATCCCCCCCAGCACCCAGCTATTTCCCAGGGATCCCCCCCAGCACCCAGCTATTTCCCAGGGATCCCCCCCAGCACACGGCTATTTCCCAGGGATCCCCCCCAGCACCCGGCTATTTCCCAGGGATCCCCCCCAGCACCCGGCTATTTCCCAGGGATCCCCCCAGCACCTGGCTAGTTCCCAGGGATCCCCCCCAGCACCCGGCTAGTTCCCAGGGATCCCCCCCAGCACCCGGCTATTTCCCAGGGATCCCCAGCACCCGGCTAGTTCCCAGGGATCCCCCCCAGCACCCGGCTAGTTCCCAGGGATCCCCCCCCCCGCACCCGGCTATTTCCCAGGGATCCCCCCCCCCGCACCCGGCTATTTCCCAGGGATCCCCCCCAGCACCCGGCTATTTCCCAGGGATCCCCCCCAGCACCTGGCTATTTCCCAGGGATCCCCCCAGCACCCGGCTAGTTCCCAGGGATCCCCCCCAGCACCCGGCTATTTCCCAGGGATCCCCCCCAGCACCCGGCTATTTCCCAGGGATCCCCCCCCCCCCGCACCCGGCTATTTCCCAGGGATCCCCCCTCCGCACCTGGCTATTTCCCAGGGATCCCCCCCAGTACCTGGCTATTTCCCAGGGATCCCCCCCAGAACCCGGCTATTTCCCAGGGATCCCCCCCAGCACCTGGCTAGTTCCCAGGGATCCCCCCCAGCACCCGGCTATTTCCCAGGGATCCCCCCCCAGCACCCGGCTATTTCCCAGGGATCCCCAGCACCCGGCTAGTTCCCAGGGATCCCCCCCAGCACCCGGCTAGTTCCCAGGGATCCCCCCCAGCACCCGGCTAGTTCCCAGGGATCCCCCCAGCACCCGGCTATTTCTCAGGGATCCCCCCCAGCACCAGGCTATTTCCCAGGGATCCCCCCAGCACCCGGCTATTTCCCAGGGATCCCCCCAAGCACCCGGCTATTTCCCAGGGATCCCCCCCAGCACCCGGCTATTTCCCAGGGATCCCCCCCAGCACCTGGCTTTTTCCCAGGGATCCCCCCCAGCACCCGGGTATTTCCCAGGGATCCCCAGCACCCGGCTATTTCCCAGGGATCCCCCCCAGCACCCGGCTATTTCCCAGGGATCCCCACCAGCACCCAGCTATTTCCCAGGGATCCCCCCCAGCACCCGGCTATTTCCCAGGGATCCCCCCCAGCACCCGGCTATTTCCCAGGGATCCCCAGCACCCGGCTATTTCCCAGGGGTCCCCAGTACCCGGCTATTTCCCAGGGGTCCCCAGCACCCGGCTATTTCCCAGGGGTCCCCAGCACCCGGCTATTTCCCAGGGGTCCCCAGCACCCGGCTATTTCCCAGGGGTCCCCAGCACCCGGCTATTTCCCAGGGATCCCCCCCAGCACACGGCTATTTCCCAGGGACCCCCCCTAGCACCCGGCTATTTCCCAGGGATCCCCAGCACCCGGCTATTTCCCAGGGATCCCCAGCACCCGGCTATTTCCCAGGGATCCCCCCCGCACCCGGCTATTTCCCAGGGATCCCCCCCAGCACCCGGCTATTTCCCAGGGATCCCCCCCAGCACCCGGCTATTTCCCAGGGATCCCCCCCAGCACCCGGCTATTTCCCAGGGATCCCCCCCAGCACCCGGCTATTTCCCAGGGATCCCCCCCAGCACCCGGCTATTTCCCAGGGATCCCCAGCACCCGGCTATTTCCCAGGGATCCCCCCCAGCACCCGGCTATTTCCCAGGGATCCCCAGCACCCAGCTATTTCCCAGGGATCCCCCCAGCACCCGGCTATTTCCCAGGGATCCCCCCCAACACCCAGCTATTTCCCAGGGATCCCCCCCAGCACCCAGCTATTTCCCAGGGATCCCCCCCAGCACCCGGCTATTTCCCAGGGATCCCTAGCACCCGGCTAGTTCCCAGGGATCCCCCCCAGCACCCGGCTATTTCCCAGGGATCCCCAGCACCCAGCTATTTCCCAGGGATCCCCCCAGCACCCGGCTATTTCCCAGGGATCCCCCCCCCCAGCACCCGGCTATTTCCCAGGGATCCCCAGTACCCGGCTATTTCCCAGGGATCCCCCCAGCACCCGGCTATTTCCCAGGGATCCCCAGCACCCGGCTATTTCCCAGGGATCCCCAGCACCCGGCTATTTCCCAGGGATCCCCAGCACCGGGCTATTTCCCAGGGATCCCCCCCAGCACCCGGCTATTTCCCAGGGATCCCCCCCAGCACCCGGCTATTTCCCAGGGATCCCCAGCACCCAGCTATTTCCCAGGGATCCCCAGCACCCAGCTATTTCCCAGGGATCCCCCCCAGCACCCGGCTATTTCCCAGGGATCCCCCCCCCCCCCCCGCACCCGGCTATTTCCCAGGGATCCCCAGCACCTGGCTATTTCCCAGGGATCCCCAGCACCCGTCTATTTCCCAGGGATCCCCCCCAGCACCCGGCTATTTCCCAGGGATCCCCCCCAGCACCCGGCTATTTCCCAGGGATCCCCCCCAGCACCCGGCTATTTCCAGGGATCCCCCCCAGCACCCGGCTATTTCCCAGGGATCCCCTCCAGCACCCGACTATTTCCCAGGGATCCCCAGCACCCGGCTATTTCCCAGGGATCCCCAGCACCTGGCTATTTCCCAGGGATCCCCAGCACCCAGCTATTTCCCAGGGATCCCCCCAGCACCCGGCTATTTCCCAGGGATCCCCCCCAGCACCCAGCTATTTCCCAGGAACATGCCATCCTTTGCTTCAATGTGAGTGGCCGGCACAGCAAAAGCAGACCAGTCCCATACATATATATACACATACACACACACACACACACATATCAGTACATAGATTGTCCCATACATATACAGGCATACCCCGGTTTAAGTACACTCACTTTAAGTACACTCGCGAGTAAGGACATATCGCCCAATAGGCAAACGGCAGCTCATGCATGCGCCTGTCAGCACGTCCTGAACAGCAATACCGGCTCCCTACCTGTACAGAAGCTGTGCGCAAGCGGGGAGACTATAGAGCCTGTTACAAATGCGTTAATTACATCAGTTATGCACGTATATGACGATTGCCGTACAGTTCATGCATCGATAAGTGGAAAAAAGGTAGTGCTTCACTTTAAGTACATTTTCGCTTTACATACATGCTCCGGTCCCATTGTGTACGTTAATGCGGGGTACGCCTGTATACACACACACACACACACACACACACACATATCAGTACATAGATTGTCCCATACATATATATACACACACACACACACACACATCAGTACATAGATTGTCCCATAACCTGTATTAATTGGCAGCATGAACCCACAGGGTGACACTGTTCAGCCTCACTTCTCCAGTGCGGTCCAATTGCGGTTTCTTCCTTAAGCGGCGTGCGATCCACCAACAGGGCTGCAGCGAAAGCAGAGAAATGCAGCGCGCTGCCGCACACCGCAGGAGGAGGAGCGCGCTGCCGCACACCGCAGGAGGAGCGGCTCCTGTTTTGTGGCAGTGCGCTGCCTTTTCCTGCTTCCTCTGCTTCAGCACGTCTCACTTTGCTTGAACAATGTGGAAATCCCTGTGTAAGCCGGGCACAGAGTGTGAGCGCTGCGATTGTAGCAGCACAGACAACCAGTCTTACCTCTCACTTATCCTGTGCCATCTGTTAGCAGAGCCCCAATGTTATAGCCAATAATGCTTGTGTGACTCCCCTCACACCCGACAGCAGCTCGCTCTTCCTGACCAGCTCAGTGAGCCCCACACTCCAACCTTGTGGGGAGGCGATGAGAGAATGGAGAAGGTGAAAGATAAGGCAGCAGCCACTTAAGTAACCTTCCCTCCCTCATTTCATCCCCTCCCTCTCTTTCATCCCCTCCCTCTCTTTCATCCCCTCCTTCTCCCTCATCCCCTCCTTCTCCCTCATCCCCTCCCCTCCCTCTACTTCTACCTCATCTCCTCCCTCTCCCTCATCTCCTCCCTCATCTCCTCCCTCATCTCCTCCCTCATCTCCTCCCTCATCTCCTCCCTCATCTCCTCCCTCATCTCCTCCCTCTCCTCCTCCTCCTAACAAATATACTGAGTGGCAGCGCCTCCACCTGTACGGGATCCCAATTGGATGAGATAACCCCGAGCCGGAACTATTACCGTATTTCCTGGATTGTAAGACGCACTTTTTCCCCCATTTTCACATGGCTGAAATAGGACTGCGTCTTACAACCGATGTACTTAAAAGAACAATCAGCCAGGGGGTGCTGCAGAAGAAGCCACAGCTGCTTGCCGAGCGAGCAAATTTGAATTAGCCGCTCGCAAGCGCGTCACCTGAGCGGTTCGCCCCAGACGTGCGCACACCTAGCCGGCCAGGCATCGCCCGGCTGAGCAGGGTGCAGCGCTGGAGCGCCAGCGCGCCTCTACCCACCCTGGACAAGGCCTAAAGCTGCTATCGGTGGTTTAAGCAGTGTGTCCCCCCGCTTGCTCTCTGCAACTCCTCTGCAACACCCACCTCCCCCCCCTTGCTCCAAGTGCCGGTCCCAACACAGAAGGAGGAGAGCAGTGTGCCCCGCTGCATGCCCTGCGCCTCCTCCCTCCCCCCCCCCCCCCACGCTCTGCTTTCTGGAAGTGCCGGCACCAACACAGGAGAGATTGATTCAGCAGTGTGTGTGTGTGTGTATGTGTGTGTGTGTGTGTGTGTGTGTCTGGCTGCATGCCCCACAAGCCCTCTGTCTGCCTCAGCTACTCACTGTGCTGCCGGCACCACGAGCGCCTCCCCCCTCCCCCCCTGTCTGTATGTGTGTGTATGTGTGTGTGTGTGTGTGTGTGTGTGTGTCTGTCTGTCTGTGTGTGTCTGTGTCTGTCTGTCTGTGTCTGTCTGTGTGTGTCTGTGTGTGTCTGTGTGTCTGTGTGTGTCAGGGTTGCCACCTTCGACTGAAGACCAACCTGGAGATTATTATTATTTTTTTAATGTAGCACTTACCTCCGGCATCTCCCCCTGCAACTCACTTCAATATGGCTGCGCGGTGTCAAATGACACAGCATTGCCATGACAACTGGACGCTATGTGACGTCACGCGGAGTCAAGTTGCCATGACAACGTGGTGCCGCATGACTTTGTGATGGTATGTAGCATCTTGTTATCATAACAATGTGCGTCACGTGATGCGGTTACGTCACGTGCCGTTCCTGTTGTCATGGCAATGTGGCATCATTTGACGCAGTGCTTGCAGGGGAAGATGTTGCCACCACACCGAGGGTATAAACAAAAAAGACCACCCGCTCACTCTTAGTCTTACATATTAGTCTGGGTGCACTAGGGTAGCGACTATAGCTTAAAAAGAGGTCTCTTTCCCCAAAGACGGGGAAAGTACGGAAACCCCAATTACATGCGCTCTCAGATCTCATTTGTTCAGAATTGGTATCAGTCTCGGGACTCAGAAATGCACTTACATAGTTACATAGTTACATAGTTACATAGTTACATAGTTACATAGTTACATAGTTACATAGTTACATAGTTACATAGTTACATAGTTACATAGTTACATAGTTACATAGTTACATAGTAGATGAGGTTGAAAAAAGACGTAGGTCCATCAAGTTCAACCTATTCTAAATTTAGATACTTTATCCTATATCTATACTTACTTATTGATCCAGAGGAAGGCAAACAAAAAACCCCATTAAGGGGAAAAATTAATTCCTTCCTGACTCCAAGAATTGGCAATCGGATTAATCCCTGGATCAACATCCTTCCCATGTTACTTATTTGGTATATCCCTGTATACCTTTCCCTTCTAAAAAAGACATCCAACCTTTTTTTGGACAAATCTATTGTATCTGCCATCACAGTCTCCATGGGTAAAAAAAGCGTAGAAATGTCTTATTCTTTAGTCATAATGACACACGTATGAGGCACTTAGAATAAACACATATAGCGTTCTTAGCGGACAAAGTGGAGCAGGCTGGGGGGAGGGGTGATAAGGGGTGACACTAAGAATCGCCAACGATCCTGAATAAGAACAGCCTGGCTAACGCTAAGTCACCCTCAGCCCACTCTGCCAATGAAGTACCTGCTGTCACGCTGCTTGTATCCAGTGTTTCCACGATGAGGTGAAGATAACCCACCGGAGTGAGTGCCTGCAACTCAGTGTGTCTTTAAATCCACGTGCTACCAGCAAGAGTAACCGGAACAGCCAAGCGAAGGAGCGGTGCACTGAGGTAAGTGTGAAACCAAACGCAGCCCTAACAAAAAACGACTATTTATTGAAAAAAAGGGAAAACATCACGGAGCTGGGAACCTCTGACGCGTTTCATCCCACAGGGGACTTTGTCAAAGAGTGAGTGGTAAACTGTCTGCATACTCCTCTATATACCACCAGCTACATACTCCTCTATATACAACCAGCTATACTGTGATAGGTTAATAATAAATTAATTAAAGATGGCAACTCCTCCAAACAGCTGAAGATTAATTAATAAGAGTGCCATTCAGTCTATACAGACATAGCGGTGCATAAGGTCTCGGCCATGTTACCTGCTTGCTGGCGGAGGCACGCTGACGCACGCTCCCGCTCAGCACTGAGCCCCGACAGCCGCAATTAGAGCGGCTTTAGTAGGGGCTCGCCTACGCTTCCGCAAGCGTGCCTACGCTTCCGCAAGCGCGCGGAAGCGCAGGTCTTAGGGGAATTTAAAATTCCCCCGCTTGCTGGTGCGACAGGCCGGTCACGTGAGCGGTTCGCCCAATGAGGGCGAACCAGCTCCGTGATGCAATTGGCCCGCCCCCAGCCCGCCCCCTGATGGCGCGCCGGGCAAGCAACCGCAAGGCCAGGGAAAGCACCCGCTTTCCCTGAGCCTCAGCGCGCCTCAGCACGCCAGCGGTAAGCCTGGCCGAGGCCTAAGAGGGGAGAGAAGGGTAACAACATACAAGTGTAACTAATACATAATAACATTTAAACAACCAAAATAATAATAAACAACTTATTGCAAAAATACTGTAAGATAGTGTCAACAGTAGAAGCAAAAGATAATATAAAACCAACATGCAAGCAACATGAGTAAAACAAGGAGAGGATTAAATAAAGAAATAATACTGAAATAACATTATCAAAAATAGATAAGAGACAGGATGATAAATTCAAAAATATAAATAATTAGAAAATTATATATATAAAGATAGCGACATAATAATAATAATAATAATAGATATTAATTAATAAATAATTAAATATGGTTAGAATAATATCAACCATAAAAAAATAAATATATAATAAATCAATCAAACTCACTTGTTTTCATTTGTTGAGTATCTTAATACCAATGATTTAAATTTAAAATTCCCGTTTGAGCACAACTGGCACCATATTAATTACTTAGATCTTACTTTATATTTTAACACTAACAAATCCACCCAGTTTGACATCTATAGGAAAATACATTCTGGTAACTCACTTCTCTCTGCACAGAGCTGCCACCCCAAACCTCTTACTAAAGGCATCACCAAGGCACAATTTATTAGGTTGAGAAGGTTGATTTCAAGAGAGAGGTTATTCATTACATATATATATATATATATATATATATATATATATATATATATATATATATATACACATGAAATTCAGTCAGCACACTGTAATTGAAGATGTAGTAATAGCAGATGCTAGTCCCATAGAGAGTAAATATGATACGAACCAATCCAAAGACCAGTAAAGAGACAGCAGACCGCTCGGGGTTAATCCAAAAGTCTATATTCACAACATGAAATACACGTAAGCCAACGTTTCGGTCCCACAGAGACCACGGCCCTGAGGAAGGTCTCTCTGTGGGACCGAAACGTTGGCTTACGTGTATTTCATGTTGTGAATATAGACTTTTGGATTAACCCCGAGCGGTCTGCTGTCTCTTTACTGGTCTTTGGATTGGTTCGTATCATATATATATATATATATATATATATATATATATATATATATATATATATAATTATTATTATTGTGTTATAAAAATAAGTAATACTGAGAGTGTTTTTATTTGTATGGTGTCAGAAGTGTACTCAATGCTTCGCAAAGAATGCGGTACAGAGAATTCGTGTTTTCTACTGTAAACTTAACTGAATATGTGATGTATTTTATAATTTTTTTACTATTAATCTCTCCAAAGGTGTCCCATTTTCAATCCTTAGCAATAATTTTTTCATTTTAAAGAATATATTTCTGAGAAATCCAGAGTTTATTTGGTATATTGATGGTTCCTGTCGGAGAAATACAGCAGGATAAGTTGATGGCAAATTATGTGTTTCCAGCATGAGGTTTTAAACGCAAATTTTATATCTAAAGTTTGGGGGGTTTTATATCTAAAAGGTTTTTTTAATGTCTAGGCTATATAAAGACTTACTACAGGTTTTATTTTTATTTTTACTATAAGCAGTAGCAATTGTTAAAATCGCTGCATATATAAATCTCAGAGACCCTATTTCCCAGAATTGTTTGTATTATGAAGGCGATTGGCACGGACGGCTATTTATAATGATATATGTTTGGACAGGACTCAATAGTCTCCCGGTCTGGCTATTGTTTTTAATGTAATATACTGTTCACATAGTAAATGAGTTATGTGTGAACAAGAGAAGGGAGATAACGGCAGACAATACAAAGTAGGCAAAGCTATCAAACTTTCGCAGATAAATCATTTTATGCCCATGAGGCCCTGTTGGGAATCTACAGATGGATGGTATTGAGTTACCCAGGAGTTTGTATTTTTTGATATGTATTGGTTATGATAGGTATTTTTTAGGATGAGTTAAGATCTACCTCTGTCTATATGCGGATGCAAAGACAAGTGGTAAAGAAAATGTTACAGGAATTTATTCCTAGGTAAAGATAAGATATTATCTACTCAGATATAAATGGTCTCTCTATGGGACACTTACAGGAAGTACCTGTAGTTCAAAGGAACTAATTATTAAAGACCATGTTATTTGTAATGAAACAATTGGCAAGTGTTGTATGCAACTAATAAACATTTTAGCAGTTTTTCTATATACAGGTTAAAGTTACAGGTCAAAGCTGTACAGTTTGCATACAAGAACCTGGAAGTGTACCTACTCGAGTTTGGCGATTGGGTGATGGTTAAATCTTTAAAAGAAATCACGCATTACAGCCCAGCTGTGTGAGGAACCGCGGGTCGCGGCGTAATCGCTCCGTCCCCCCTACAGCCCCCACTCACCAATACCCCCGCCGCAACACTCTCTCCTCTCAGCCGGCGCCGGGACATGTGGCCGCCATCTTGCTGGGACGCGCGCGGGACAGGCTTACAGAGCGCGCGTCCCCAGCGAATATTTATTCACCCCTCTCTGGCTCTAGACACGCCCACCGGCTTTGCCACAGCTCGCACCGGTTCCCTCCTCCTGATCAGCTGTGCCAAAGGTATGCAAACTACCGGCACCAATCAGCTGCGGCTCCTCAGCACACTCTGGTCCAGCCCTCCGCTCCTATTGGGTCTCCTACCTTTATTACCCCTGTCCTGCCCTGCAAACCTTGCTCTGCATAGTCTTAGCTCTGGTGGATGTGTGCATTACCCGTGTCTCGTTACAGTGTTCCTCAGGTTCTGATCCGGTTTGGCTGATGACTCTCTGACTCTCGACCCCGGCTTTCCATTTACTACGCTGCTTCTCTCGTCCCTCGAACTTGGCTTGTACCTCGACCTCCCGGACCTCTGCTCCCTGATCTCGGCTACGGAAACCACTACGGCACTTCTACTCTTCGGATCCGGCAAGTACTATAGCTACAGTCTCCTGGCCTGACCACGCAATCACCACACTCCGGACACGCTCCTTCTGCTGCGGGTGCGTGTAACCTTACGTTCCACGTCAGTACAAGGGACGGGTCTGCGGGCAGCACACTCCGGACACGCTCCTTCTGCTGCGGGTGCGTGTCATCGTACGTTCCACCTCAGTACAAGGGGCGGGTCTGCGGGCAGCACACTCCGGACACGCTCCTTCTGCTGCGGGTGCGTGTCATCTTACGTTCCACCTCAGTACAAGGGACGGGTCTGCGGGCAGCACACTCCGGACACGCTCCTCCTGCTGCGGGTGCGTGTAACCTTACGTCCCACCTCAGTACAAGGGACGGGTCTGCGGGCAGCACACTCCGGACACGCTCCTCCTGCTGCGGGTGCGTGTAACCTTACGTCCCACCTCAGTACAAGGGACGGGTCTGCGGGCAGCACACTCTGGACACGCTCCTTCTGCTGCGGGTGCGTGTAACCTTACGTCCCACCTCAGTACAAGGGACGGGTCTGCGGGCAGCACACTCCGGACACGCTCCTTCTGCTGCGGGTGCGTGTAACCTTACGTTCTACCTCAGTACAAGGGACGGGTCTGCGGGCAGCACACTCCGGACACGCTCCTTCTGCTGCGGGTGCGTGTCACCTTACGTCCCACCTCAGTACAAGGGACGGGTCTGCGGGCAGCACACTCCGGACACGCTCCTTCTGCTGCGGGTGCGTGTAACCTTACGTCCCACCTCAGTACAAGGGACGGGTCTGCGGGCAGCACACTCCGGACACGCTCCTTCTGTTGCGGGTGCGTGTAACCTTACGTCCCACCTCAGTACAAGGGACGGGTCTGCGGGCAGCACACTCCGGACACGCTCCTTCTGCTGCGGGTGCGTGTAACCTTACGTCCCACCTCAGTACAAGGGACGGGTCTGCGGGCAGCACACTCCGGACACGCTCCTTCTGCTGCGGGTGCGTGTCATCTTACGTCCCACCTCAGTACAAGGGACGGGTCTGCGGGCAGCACACTCCGGACACGCTCCTTCTGTTGCGGGTGCATGTAACCTTACGTTCCACCTCAGTACAAGGGACGGGTCTGCGGGCAGCACACTCCGGACACGCTCCTCCTGCTGCGGGTGCGTGTCACCTTACGTCCCACCTCAGTACAAGGGACGGGTCTGCGGGCAGCACACTCCGGACACGCTCCTCCTGCTGCGGGTGCGTGTAACCTTACGTCCCACCTCAGTACAAGGGACGGGTCTGCGGGCAGCACACTCCGGACACGCTCCTTCTGCTGCGGGTGCGTGTCATCTTACGTTCCACCTCAGTACAAGGGACGGGTCTGCGTGCAGCACACTCCGGACACGCTCCTCCTGCTGCGGGTGCGTGTAACCTTACGTCCCACCTCAGTACAAGGGACGGGTCTGCGGGCAGCACACTCCGGACACGCTCCTTCTGCTGCGGGTGCGTGTCACCTTACGTCCCACCTCAGTACAAGGGACGGGTCTGCGGGCAGCACACTCCGGACACGCTCCTTCTGCTGCGGGTGCGTGTCACCTTACGTTCCACCTCAGTACAAGGGACGGGTCTGCGTGCAGCACACTCCGGACACGCTCCTTCTGCTGCGGGTGCGTGTAACCTTACGTCCCACCTCAGTACAAGGGACGGGTCTGCGGGCAGCACACTCCGGACACGCTCCTCCTGCTGCGGGTGCGTGTCATCTTACGTTCCACCTCAGTACAAGGGACGGGTCTGCGGGCAGCACACTCCGGACACGCTCCTTCTGCTGCGGGTGCGTGTCATCGTACGTCCCACCTCAGTACAAGGGACGGGTCTGCGGGCAGCACACTCTGGACACGCTCCTCCTGTTGCGGGTGCATGTAACCTTACGTTCCACCTCAGTACAAGGGACGGGTCTGCGGGCAGCACACTCCGGACACGCTCCTTCTGCTGCGGGTTCGTGTAACCTTACGTTCCACCTCAGTACAAGGGACGGGTCTGCGGGCAGCACACTCCGGACACGCTCCTTCTGCTGCGGGTGCGTGTCACCTTACGTCCCACCTCAGTACAAGGGACGGGTCTGCGGGCAGCACACTCCGGACACGCTCCTTCTGCTGCGGGTTCGTGTAACCTTACGTTCCACCTCAGTACAAGGGACGGGTCTGCGGGCAGCACACTCCGGACACGCTCCTTCTGCTGCGGGTGCGTGTAACCTTACGTCCCACCTCAGTACAAGGGACGGGTCTGCGGGCAGCACACTCCGGACACGCTCCTTCTGCTGTGGGTGCGTGTCACCTTACGTTCCACCTCAGTACAAGGGACGGGTCTGCGGGCAGCACACTCCGGACACGCTCCTTCTGCTGCGGGTGCGTGTAACCTTACGTCCCACCTCAGTACAAGGGACGGGTCTGCGGGCAGCACACTCCGGACACGCTCCTTCTGCTGCGGGTGCGTGTAACCTTACGTCCCACCTCAGTACAAGGGACGGGTCTGGTCTGCGGGCAGCACACTCCGGACACGCTCCTTCTGCTGCGGGTGCGTGTCATCTTATGTTCCACCTCAGTACAAGGGACGGGTCTGCGGGCAGCACACTCCGGACACGCTCCTCCTGCTGCGGGTGCGTGTCACCTTACGTCCCACCTCAGTACAAGGGACGGGTCTGCGGGCAGCACACTCCGGACACGCTCCTCCTGCTGCGGGTGCGTGTAACCTTACGTCCCACCTCAGTACAAGGGACGGGTCTGCGGGCAGCACACTCTGGACACGCTCCTTCTGCTGCGGGTGCGTGTAACCTTACGTCCCACCTCAGTACAAGGGACGGGTCTGCGGGCAGCACACTCCGGACACGCTCCTTCTGCTGCGGGTGCGTGTAACCTTACGTCCCACCTCAGTACAAGGGACGGGTCTGCGGGCAGCACACTCCGGACACGCTCCTTCTGCTGCGGGTGCGTGTAATCTTACGTCCCACCTCAGTACAAGGGACGGGTCTGCGGGCAGCACACTCCGGACACCGCTCCTTCTGCTGCGGGTGCGTGTAATCTTACGTCCCACCTCAGTACAAGGGACGGGTCTGCGGGCAGCACACTCCGGACACGCTCCTTCTGCTGCGGGTGCGTGTAACCTTACGTCCCACCTCAGTACAAGGGACGGGTCTGCGGGCAGCACACTCCGGACACGCTCCTTCTGCTGCGGGTGCGTGTAACCTTACGTCCCACCTCAGTACAAGGGACGGGTCTGCGGGCAGCACACTCCGGACACGCTCCTTCTGCTGCGGGTGCATGTAACCTTACGTTCCACCTCAGTACAAGGGACGGGTCTGCGGGCAGCACACACCGGACACGCTCCTTCTGCTGCGGGTGCATGTAACCTTACGTCCCACCTCAGTACAAGGGACGGGTCTGCGGGCAGCACACTCCGGACACGCTCCTTCTGCTGCGGGTGCGTGTCACCTTACGTTCCACCTCAGTACAAGGGACGGGTCTGCGGGCAGCACACTCCGGACACGCTCCTCCTGCTGCGGGTGCGTGTCACCTTACGTTCCACCTCAGTACAAGGGACGGGTCTGCGGGCAGCACACTCCGGACACGCTCCTTCTGCTGCGGGTGCGTGTAACCTTACGTCCCACCTCAGTACAAGGGACGGGTCTGCGGGCAGCACACTCCGGACACGCTCCTTCTGCTGCGGGTGCGTGTCACCTTACGTCCCACCTCAGTACAAGGGACGGGTCTGCGGGCAGCACACTCCGGACACGCTCCTTCTGCTGCGGGTGCGTGTCATCGTACGTTCCACCTCAGTACAAGGGACGGGTCTGCGGGCAGCACACTCCGGACACGCTCCTCCTGCTGCGGGTGCGTGTCATCTTACGTCCCACCTCAGTACAAGGGACGGGTCTGCGGGCAGCACACTCCGGACACGCTCCTTCTGCTGCGGGTGCGTGTAACCTTACGTTCCACCTCAATACAAGGGACGGGTCTGCGGGCAGCACACTCCGGACACGCTCCTTCTGCTGCGGGTGCGTGTAACCTTACGTCCCACCTCAGTACAAGGGACGGGTCTGCGGGCAGCACACTCCGGACACGCTCCTTCTGCTGCGGGTGCGTGTCACCTTACGTCCCACCTCAGTACAAGGACGGTCTGCGGGCAGCACACTCCGGACACGCTCCTTCTGTTGCGGGTGCGTGTCATCTTACGTTCCACCTCAGTACAAGGGACGGGTCTGCGGGCAGCACACTCCGGACACGCTCCTTCTGCTGCGGGTGCGTGTAACCTTACGTCCCACCTCAGTACAAGGGACGGGTCTGCGGGCAGCACACTCCGGACACGCTCCTTCTGCTGCGGGTGCGTGTAACCTTACGTCCCACCTCAGTACAAGGGACGGGTCTGCGGGCAGCACACTCCGGACACGCTCCTTCTGCTGCGGGTGCGTGTCACCTTACGTCCCACCTCAGTACAAGGGACGGGTCTGCGGGCAGCACACTCCGGACACGCTCCTCCTGCTGCGGGTGCGTGTAACCTTACGTCCCACCTCAGTACAAGGGACGGGTCTGCGGGCAGCACACTCCGGACACGCTCCTTCTGCTGCGGGTTCGTGTAACCTTACGTTCCACCTCAGTACAAGGGACGGGTCTGCGGGCAGCACACTCCGGACACGCTCCTTCTGCTGCGGGTGCGTGTCACCTTACGTCCCACCTCAGTACAAGGGACGGGTCTGCGGGCAGCACACTCCGGACACGCTCCTTCTGCTGCGGGTGCGTGTAACCTTACGTTCCACCTCAGTACAAGGGACGGGTCTGCGGGCAGCACACTCCGGACACGCTCCTTCTGCTGCGGGTGCGTGTCACCTTACGTTCCACCTCAGTACAAGGGACGGGTCTGCGGGCAGCACACTCCGGACACGCTCCTTCTGCTGCGGGTGCGTGTAACCTTACGTCCCACCTCAGTACAAGGGATGGGTCTGGTCTGCGGGCAGCACACTCCGGACACGCTCCTTCTGCTGCGGGTGCGTGTCATCGTACGTTCCACCTCAGTACAAGGGGCGGGTCTGCGGGCAGCACACTCCGGACACGCTCCTTCTGCTGCGGGTGCGTGTCATTGTACGTTCCACCTCAGTACAAGGGGCGGGTCTGCGGGCAGCACACTCCGGACACGCTCCTTCTGCTGCGGGTGCGTGTCATCTTACGTTCCACCTCAGTACAAGGGACGGGTCTGCGGGCAGCACACTCCGGACACGCTCCTTCTGCTGCGGGTGCGTGTAACCTTACGTCCCACCTCAGTACAAGGGACGGGTCTGCGGGCAGCACACTCCGGACACGCTCCTTCTGCTGCGGGTGCGTGTCATCTTACGTCCCACCTCAGTACAAGGGACGGGTCTGCGGGCAGCACACTCCGGACACGCTCCTTCTGCTGCGGGTGCGTGTAACCTTACGTTCCACCTCAGTACAAGGGACGGGTCTGCGGGCAGCACACTCCGGACACGCTCCTTCTGCTGCGGGTGCGTGTAACCTTACGTTCCACCTCAGTACAAGGGACGGGTCTGCGGGCAGCACACTCCGGACACGCTCCTTCTGCTGCGGGTGCGTGTCATCGTACGTTCCACCTCAGTACAAGGGACGGGTCTGCGGGCAGCACACTCCGGACACGCTCCTCCTGCTGCGGGTGCGTGTCATCTTACGTCCCACCTCAGTACAAGGGACGGGTCTGCGGGCAGCACACTCCGGACACGCTCCTTCTGCTGCGGGTGCGTGTCATCGCACGTTCCATCTCAGTACAAGGGACGGGTCTGCGGGCAGCACACTCCGGACACGCTCCTTCTGCTGCGGGTGCGTGTCATCTTACGTTCCACCTCAGTACAAGGGACGGGTCTGCGGGCAGCACACTCCGGACACGCTCCTTCTGCCTCGGGTGCGTGTCACCTTACGTTCCACCTCAGTACAAGGGACGGGTCTGCGGGCAGCACACTCCGGACACGCTCCTTCTGCTGCGGGTGCATGTCATCTTACGTTCCACCTCAGTACAAGGGACGGGTCTGCGGGCAGCACACTCCGGACACGCTCCTTCTGCTGCGGGTGCGTGTCACCTTACGTTCCACCTCAGTACAAGGGACGGGTCTGCGGGCAGCACACTCCGGACACGCTCCTTCTGCTGCGGGTGCGTGTCATCTTACGTCCCACCTCAGTACAAGGGACGGGTCTGCGGGCAGCACACTCCGGACACGCTCCTTCTGCTGCGGGTGCATGTAACCTTACGTCCCACCTCAGTACAAGGGACGGGTCTGGTCTGCGGGCAGCACACTCCGGACACGCTCCTTCTGCTGCGGGTGCGTGTCACCTTACGTCCCACCTCAGTACAAGGGACGGGTCTGCGGGCAGCACACTCCGGACACGCTCCTTCTGCTGCGGGTGCGTGTCATCTTACGTTCCACCTCAGTACAAGGGACGGGTCTGCGGGCAGCACACTCCGGACACGCTCCTTCTGCTGCGGGTGCGTGTCACCTTACGTCCCACCTCAGTACAAGGGACGGGTCTGCAGGCAGCACACTCCGGACACGCTCCTTCTGCTGCGGGTGCATGTAACCTTACGTTCCACCTCAGTACAAGGGACGGGTCTGCGGGCAGCACACTCCGGACACGCTCCTTCTGCTGCGGGTGCGTGTCATCTTACGTTCCACCTCAGTACAAGGGACGGGTCTGCGGGCAGCACACTCCGGACACGCTCCTTCTGCTGCGGGTGCGTGTCACCTTACGTTCCACCTCAGTACAAGGGACGGGTCTGCGGGCAGCACACTCCGGACACGCTCCTTCTGCTGCGGGTGCGTGTCATCTTACGTTCCACCTCAATACAAGGGACGGGTCTGCGGGCAGCACACTCCGGACACGCTCCTTCTGCTGCGGGTGCGTGTCACCTTATGTTCCACCTCAGTACAAGGGACGGGTCTGCGGGCAGCACACTCCGGACACGCTCCTTCTGCTGCGGGTGCGTGTCATCTTACGTCCCACCTCAGTACAAGGGACGGGTCTGCGGGCAGCACACTCCGGACACGCTCCTTCTGCTGCGGGTGCGTGTAACCTTACGTCCCACCTCAGTACAAGGGACGGGTCTGCGGGCAGCACACTCCGGACACGCTCCTTCTGCTGCGGGTGCGTGTAATCTTACGTCCCACCTCAGTACAAGGGACGGGTCTGCGGGCAGCACACTCTGGACACGCTCCTCCTGCTGCGGGTGCGTGTCATCTTACGTTCCACCTCAGTACAAGGGACGGGTCTGCGGGCAGCACACTCCGGACACGCTCCTTCTGCTGCGGGTGCGTGTCATCTTACGTCCCACCTCAGTACAAGGGACGGGTCTGCGGGCAGCACACTCCGGACACGCTCCTTCTGCTGCGGGTGCGTGTCACCTTACGTTCCACCTCAGTACAAGGGACGGGTCTGCGGGCAGCACACTCCGGACACGCTCCTTCTGCTGCGGGTGCGTGTCATCTTACGTTCCACCTCAGTACAAGGGACGGGTCTGCGGGCAGCACACTCCGGACACGCTCCTTCTGCTGCGGGTGCTTGTAACCTTACGTTCCACCTCAGTACAAGGGACGGGTCTGCGGGCAGCACACTCCGGACACGCTCCTTCTGCTGCGGGTGCGTGTCATCTTACGTTCCACCTCAGTACAAGGGACGGGTCTGCGGGCAGCACACTCCGGACACGCTCCTCCTGCTGCGGGTGCGTGTCATCTTACGTTCCACCTCAGTACAAGGGACGGGTCTGCGGGCAGCACACTCCGGACACGCTCCTTCTGCTGCGGGTGCGTGTAACCTTACGTTCCACCTCAGTACAAGGGACGGGTCTGCGGGCAGCACACTCCGGACACGCTCCTTCTGCTGCGGGTGCGTGTCACCTTACGTCCCACCTCAGTACAAGGGACGGGTCTGTGGGCAGCACACTCCGGACACGCTCCTTCTGCTGCGGGTGCGTGTCACCTTACGTCCCACCTCAGTACAAGGGACGGGTCTGCGGGCAGCACACTCCGGACACGCTCCTTCTGCTGCGGGTGCGTGTCATCTTACGTTCCACCTCAGTACAAGGGACGGGTCTGCGGGCAGCACACTCCGGACACGCTCCTTCTGCTGCGGGTGCGTGTCACCTTACGTCCCACCTCAGTACAAGGGACTGGTCTGCGGGCAGCACACTCCGGACACGCTCCTTCTGCTGCGGGTGCGTGTCACCTTACGTCCCATCTCAGTACAAGGGACGGGTCTGCGGGCAGCACACTCCGGACACGCTCCTTCTGCTGCGGGTGCGTGTAACCTTACGTTCCACCTCAGTACAAGGGACGGGTCTGCGGGCAGCACACTCCGGACACGCTCCTCCTGCTGCGGGTGCGTGTCATCTTACGTTCCACCTCAGTACAAGGGACGGGTCTGCGGGCAGCACACTCCGGACACGCTCCTCCTGCTGCGGGTGCGTGTCATCTTACGTTCCACCTCAGTACAAGGGACGGGTCTGCGGGCAGCACACTCCGGACACGCTCCTTCTGCTGCGGGTGCGTGTCACCTTACGTCCCACCTCAGTACAAGGGACGGGTCTGTGGGCAGCACACTCCGGACACGCTCCTTCTGCTGCGGGTGCGTGTCACCTTACGTCCCACCTCAGTACAAGGGACGGGTCTGCGGGCAGCACACTCCGGACACGCTCCTTCTGCTGCGGGTGCGTGTCATCTTACGTTCCACCTCAGTACAAGGGACGGGTCTGCGGGCAGCACACTCCGGACACGCTCCTTCTGCTGCGGGTGCGTGTCACCTTACGTCCCACCTCAGTACAAGGGACGGGTCTGCGGGCAGCACACTCCGGACACGCTCCTTCTGCTGCGGGTGCATGTAACCTTACGTCCCACCTCAGTACAAGGGACGGGTCTGCGGGCAGCACACTCCGGACACGCTCCTTCTGCTGCGGGTGCGTGTAACCTTACGTCCCACCTCAGTACAAGGGACGGGTCTGCGGGCAGCACACTCCGGACACGCTCCTTCTGCTGCGGGTGCGTGTAACCTTACGTCCCACCTCAGTACAAGGGACGGGTCTGCGGGCAGCACACTCCGGACACGCTCCTTCTGCTGCGGGTGCGTGTCATCTTACGTCCCACCTCAGTACAAGGGACGGGTCTGCGGGCAGCACACTCCGGACACGCTCCTTCTGCTGCGGGTGCGTGTAACCTTACGTTCCACCTCAGTACAAGGGACGGGTCTGCGGGCAGCACACTCCGGACACGCTCCTTATGCTGCGGGTGCGTGTAACCTTACGTTCCACCTCAGTACAAGGGACGGGTCTGCGGGCAGCACACTCCGGACACGCTCCTCCTGCTGCGGGTGCGTGTAACCTTACGTTCCACCTCAGTACAAGGGACGGGTCTGCGGGCAGCACACTCCGGACACGCTCCTTCTGCTGCGGGTGCGTGTAATCTTACGTCCCACCTCAGTACAAGGGACGGGTCTGCGGGCAGCACACTCCGGACACGCTCCTTCTGCTGCGGGTGCGTGTCACCTTACGTCCCACCTCAGTACAAGGGACGGGTCTGCGGGCAGCACACTCCGGACACGCTCCTTCTGCTGCGGGTGCGTGTAACCTTACGTTCTACCTCAGTACAAGGGACGGGTCTGCGGGCAGCACACTCCGGACACGCTCCTCCTGCTGCGGGTGCGTGTCACCTTACGTTCCACCTCAGTACAAGGGACGGGTCTGCGGGCAGCACACTCCGGACACGCTCCTTCTGCTGCGGGTGCGTGTAACCTTACGTCCCACCTCAGTACAAGGGACGGGTCTGCGGGCAGCACACTCTGGACACGCTCCTTCTGCTGCGGGTGTGTGTCATCTTACGTTCCACCTCAGTACAAGGGACGGGTCTGCGGGCAGCACACTCCGGACACGCTCCTTCTGCTGCGGGTGCGTGCAACCTTACGTTCCACCTCAGTACAAGGGACGGGTCTGCGGGCAGCACACTCCGGACACGCTCCTTCTGCTGCGGGTGCGTGTCACCTTACGTCCCACCTCAGTACAAGGGACGGGTCTGCGGGCAGCACACTCCGGACACGCTCCTTCTGCTGCGGGTGCATGTAACCTTACGTCCCACCTCAGTACAAGGGACGGGTCTGCGGGCAGCACACTCCGGACACGCTCCTTCTGCTGCGGGTGCGTGTCATCTTACGTTCCACCTCAGTACAAGGGACGGGTCTGCGGGCAGCACACTCCGGACACGCTCCTTCTGTTCGGGTGCGTGTAACCTTACGTCCCACCTCAGTACAAGGGACGGGTCTGCGGGCAGCACACTCCGGACACGCTCCTTCTGCTGCGGGTGCGTGTAATCTTACGTTCCACCTCAGTACAAGGGACGGGTCTGCGGGCAGCACACTCTGGACACGCTCCTTCTGCTGCGGGTGTGTGTCATCTTACGTTCCACCTCAGTACAAGGGACGGGTCTGCGGGCAGCACACTCCGGACACGCTCCTTCTGTTGCGGGTGCGTGTCACCTTACGTTCCACCTCAGTACAAGGGACGGGTCTGTGGGCAGCACACTCCGGACACGCTCCTTCTGCTGCGGGTGCATGTAACCTTACGTCCCACCTCAGTACAAGGGACGGGTCTGCGGGCAGCACACTCCGGACACGCTCCTTCTGCTGCGGGTGCGTGTAACCTTACGTCCCACCTCAGTACAAGGGACGGGTCTGCGGGCAGCACACTCCGGACACGCTCCTTCTGCTGCGGGTGCGTGTCACCTTACGTTCCACCTCAGTACAAGGGACGGGTCTGCGGGCAGCACACTCCGGACACGCTCCTTCTGCTGCGGGTGCGTGTAACCTTACGTCCCACCTCAGTACAAGGGACGGGTCTGCGGGCAGCACACTCCGGACACGCTCCTTCTGCTGCGGGTGCATGTAACCTTACGTTCCACCTCAGTACAAGGGACGGGTCTGCGGGCAGCACACTCCGGACACGCTCCTTCTGCTGCGGGTGCGTGTCATCTTACGTTCCACCTCAGTACAAGGGACGGGTCTGCGGGCAGCACACTCCGGACACGCTCCTTCTGCTGCGGGTGCGTGTAACCTTACGTTCCACCTCAGTACAAGGGACAGGTCTGCGGGCAGCACACTCCGGACACGCTCCTTCTGCTGCGGGTGCGTGTAACCTTACGTCCCACCTCAGTACAAGGGACGGGTCTGCGGGCAGCACACTCCGGACACGCTCCTCCTGCTGCGGGTGCGTGTCATCTTACGTTCCACCTCAGTACAAGGGACGGGTCTGCGGGCAGCACACTCCGGACACGCTCCTTCTGCTGCGGGTGCATGTAACCTTACGTCCCACCTCAGTACAAGGGACGGGTCTGCGGGCAGCACACTCTGGACACGCTCCTTCTGCTGCTGGTGCTTGTAACCTTACGTTCCACCTCAGTACAAGGGACGGGTCTGCGGGCAGCACACTCTGGACACGCTCCTCCTGCTGCGGGTGCGTGTAACCTTACGTTCCCACCTCAGTACAAGGGACGGGTCTGCGGGCAGCACACTCCGGACACGCTCCTTCTGCTGCGGGTGCGTGTAATCTTACGTCCCACCTCAGTACAAGGGACGGGTCTGCGGGCAGCACACTCCGGACACGCTCCTTCTGCTGCGGGTGCGTGTCATCTTACGTTCCACCTCAGTACAAGGGACGGGTCTGCGGGCAGCACACTCCGGACACGCTCCTTCTGCTGCGGGTGCGTGTCATCTTACGTTCCACCTCAGTACAAGGGACGGGTCTGTGGGCAGCACACTCCGGACACGCTCCTTCTGCTGCGGGTGCGTGTAACCTTACGTTCCACCTCAGTACAAGGGACGGGTCTGCGGGCAGCACACTCCGGACACGCTCCTTCTGCTGCGGGTGCGTGCAACCTTACGTTCCACCTCAGTACAAGGGACGGGTCTGCGGGCAGCACACTCCGGACACGCTCCTCCTGCTGCGGGTGCATGTAACCTTACGTCCCACCTCAGTACAAGGGACGGGTCTGCGGGCAGCACACTCCGGACACACTCCTTCTGCTGCGGGTGCATGTAACCTTACGTCCCACCTCAGTACAAGGGGCGGGTCTGCGGGCAGCACACTCCGGACACGCTCCTTCTGCTGCGGGTGCGTGTCACCTTACGTCCCACCTCAGTACAAGGGACGGGTCTGCGGGCAGCACACTCCGGACACGCTCCTTCTGCTGCGGGTGCGTGTCACCTTACGTCCCACCTCAGTACAAGGGACGGGTCTGCGGGCAGCACACTCCGGACACGCTCCTTCTGCTGCGGGTGCGTGTCATCTTACGTTCCACCTCAGTACAAGGGACGGGTCTGCGGGCAGCACACTCCGGACACGCTCCTTCTGCTGCGGGTGCGTGTCATCTTACGTTCCACCTCAGTACAAGGGACGGGTCTGCGGGCAGCACACTCCGGACACGCTCCTTCTGCTGCGGGTGCGTGTCATCTTACGTTCCACCACAGTACAAGGGACGGGTCTGCGGGCAGCACACTCTGGACACGCTCCTTCTGCTGCGGGTGCATGTAACCTTACGTTCTACCTCAGTACAAGGGACGGGTCTGCGGGCAGCACACTCCGGACACGCTCCTTCTGCTGCGGGTGCATGTAACCTTACGTTCTACCTCAGTACAAGGGACGGGCCTGCAGGCAGCACACTCCGGACACGCTCCTTCTGCTGCGGGTGCATGTAACCTTACGTTCTACCTCAGTACAAGGGACGGGTCTGCGGGCAGCACACTCCGGACACGCTCCTTCTGCTGCGGGTGCGTGTCATCTTACGTCCCACCTCAGTACAAGGGACGGGTCTGCGGGCAGCACACTCCGGACACGCTCCTTCTGCTGCGGGTGCGTGTCACCTTACGTTCCACCTCAGTACAAGGGACGGGTCTGCGGGCAGCACACTCCGGACACGCTCCTTCTGCTGCGGGTGCATGTAACCTTACGTCCCACCTCAGTACAAGGGACGGGTCTGCGGGCAGCACACTCCGGACACGCTCCTTCTGCTGCGGGTGCGTGTCATCTTACGTCCCACCTCAGTACAAGGGACGGGTCTGCGGGCAGCACACTCCGGACACGCTCCTTCTGCTGCGGGTGCGTGTCACCTTACGTCCCACCTCAGTACAAGGGACGGGTCTGCGGGCAGCACACTCCGGACACGCTCCTTCTGCTGCGGGTGCATGTAACCTTACGTTCCACCTCAGTACAAGGGACGGGTCTGCGGGCAGCACACTCCGGACACGCTCCTCCTGCTGCGGGTGCGTGTCATCTTACGTTCCACCTCAGTACAAGGGACGGGTCTGCGGGCAGCACACTCCGGACACGCTCCTTCTGCTGCGGGTGCGTGTAACCTTACGTTCCACCTCAGTACAAGGGACGGGTCTGCGGGCAGCACACTCCGGACACGCTCCTTCTGCTGCGGGTGCATGTAACCTTACGTTCCACCTCAGTACAAGGGACGGGTCAGCGGGCAGCACACTCCGGACACGCTCCTTCTGCTGCGGGTGCATGTAACCTTACGTCCCACCTCAGTACAAGGGACGGGTCTGCGGGCAGCACACTCCGGACACGCTCCTTCTGCTGCGGGTGCGTGTCACCTTACGTTCCACCTCAGTACAAGGGACGGGTCTGCGGGCAGCACACTCCGGACACGCTCCTTCTGCTGCGGGTGCGTGTCACCTTACGTTCCACCTCAGTACAAGGGACGGGTCTGCGGGCAGCACACTCCGGACACGCTCCTTCTGCTGCGGGTGCGTGTCACCTTACGTTCCACCTCAGTACAAGGGACGGGTCTGCGGGCAGCACACTCCGGACACGCTCCTTCTGCTGCGGGTGCATGTAACCTTATGTCCCACCTCAGTACAAGGGACGGGTCTGGTCTGCGGGCAGCACACTCCGGACACGCTCCTTCTGCTGCGGGTGCGTGTAACCTTACGTTCCACCTCAGTACAAGGGACGGGTCTGCGGGCAGCACACTCCGGACACGCTCCTTCTGCTGCGGGTGCGTGTAACCTTACGTTCCACCTCAGTACAAGGGACGGGTCTGCGGGCAGCACACTCCGGACACGCTCCTTCTGCTGCGGGTGCGTGTCATCGTACGTTCCACCTCAGTACAAGGGGCGGGTCTGCGGGCAGCACACTCCGGACACGCTCCTTCTGCTGCGGGTGCGTGTCATCGTACGTTCCACCTCAGTACAAGGGACGGGTCTGCGGGCAGCACACTCCGGACACGCTCCTTCTGCTGCGGGTGCGTGTAACCTTACGTTCCACCTCAGTACAAGGGTCTGGTCTGCGGGCAGCACACTCCGGACACGCTCCTTCTGCTGCGGGTGCGTGTAACCTTACGTCCCACCTCAGTACAAGGGACGGGTCAGCGGGCAGCACACTCCGGACACGCTCTTTCTGCTGCGGGTGCGTGTCATCTTACGTTCCACCTCAGTACAAGGGACGGGTCTGCGGGCAGCACACTCCGGACACGCTCCTTCTGCTGCGGGTGCGTGTAACCTTACGTCCCACCTCAGTACAAGGGACGGGTCTGCGGGCAGCACACTCCGGACACGCTCCTTCTGCTGCGGGTGCATGTAACCTTACATCCCACCTCAGTACAAGGGACGGGTCTGCGGGCAGCACACTCCGGACACGCTCCTTCTGCTGCGGGTGCGTGTCATCTTACGTTCCACCTCAGTACAAGGGACGGGTCTGCGGGCAGCACACTCCGGACACGCTCCTTCTGCTGCGGGTGCGTGTCACCTTACGATCCACCTCAGTACAAGGGACGGGTCTGCGGGCAGCACACTCCGGACACGCTCCTTCTGCTGCGGGTGCGGGTCATCTTACAGTACGTTCCACCTCAGTACAAGGGACGGGTCTGCGGGCAGCACACTCCGGACACGCTCCTTCTGCTGCGGGTGCATGTAACCTTACGTTCCACCTCAGTACAAGGGACGGGTCAGCGGGCAGCACACTCCGGACACGCTCCTTCTGCTGCGGGTGCATGTAACCTTACGTTCCACCTCAGTACAAGGGACGGGTCTGCGGGCAGCACACTCCGGACACGCTCCTTCTGCTGCGGGTGCGTGTCATCTTACGTTCCACCTCAGTACAAGGGACGGGTCTGCGGGCAGCACACTCCGGACACGCTCCTTCTGCTGCGGGTGCGTGTAACCTTACGTTCCACCTCAGTACAAGGGACGGGTCTGCGGGCAGCACACTCCGGACACGCTCCTTCTGCTGCGGGTGCGTGTCATCTTACGTTCCACCTCAGTACAAGGGACGGGTCTGCGGGCAGCAAACTCCGGACACGCTCCTTCTGCTGCGGGTGCGTGTAACCTTACGTTCCACCTCAGTACAAGGGACGGGTCTGCGGGCAGCACACTCCGGACACGCTCCTACTGCTGCGGGTGCGTGTCATCTTACGTTCCACCTCAGTACAAGGGACGGGTCTGCGGGCAGCACACTCCGGACACGCTCCTTCTGCTGCGGGTGCGTGTAACCTTACGTTCCACCTCAGTACAAGGGACGGGTCTGCGGGCAGCACACTCCGGACACGCTCCTTCTGCTGCGGGTGCGTGTCACCTTACGTTCCACCTCAGTACAAGGGACGGGTCTGCGGGCAGCACACTCCGGACACACTCCTTCTGCTGCGGGTGCGTGTAATCTTACGTCCCACCTCAGTACAAGGGACGGGTCTGCGGGCAGCACACTCCGGACACGCTCCTTCTGCTGCGGGTGCGTGTCACCTTACGTCCCACCTCAGTACAAGGGACGGGTCTGCGGGCAGCACACTCCGGACACGCTCCTTCTGCTGCGGGTACGTGTCACCTTACGTCCCACCTCAGTACAAGGGACGGGTCTGCGGGCAGCACACTCCGGACACGCTCCTTCTGCTGCGGATGCGTGTAACCTTACGTCCCACCTCAGTACAAGGGACGGGTCTGCGGGCAGCACACTCCGGACACGCTCCTTCTGCTGCGGGTGCGTGTCACCTTACGTCCCACCTCAGTACAAGGGACGGGTCTGCGGGCAGCACACTCCGGACACGCTCCTTCTGCTGCGGGTGCGTGTAACCTTACGTCCCACCTCAGTACAAGGGACGGGTCTGCGGGCAGCACACTCCGGACACGCTCCTTCTGCTGCGGGTGCGTGTCATCTTACGTCCCACCTCAGTACAAGGGACGGGTCTGCGGGCAGCACACTCCGGACACGCTCCTTCTGCTGCGGGTGCGTGTAACCTTACGTCCCACCTCAGTACAAGGGACGGGTCTGCGGGCAGCACACTCCGGACACGCTCCTTCTGCTGCGGGTGCGTGTAACCTTACGTCCCACCTCAGTACAAGGGACGGGTCTGCGGGCAGCACACTCCGGACACGCTCCTTCTGCTGCGGGTGCGTGTCACCTTACGTTCCACCTCAGTACAAGGGACGGGTCTGCGGGCAGCACACTCCGGACACGCTCCTTCTGCTGCGGGTGCGTGTAACCTTACGTCCCACCTCAGTACAAGGGACGGGTCTGCGGGCAGCACACTCCGGACACGCTCCTTCTGCTGCGGGTGCGTGTAACCTTACGTCCCACCTCAGTACAAGGGACGGGTCTGCGGGCAGCACACTCCGGACACGCTCCTTCTGCTGCGGGTGCGTGTCACCTTACGTTCCACCTCAGTACAAGGGACGGGTCTGCGGGCAGCACACTCCGGACACGCTCCTCCTGCTGCGGGTGCGTGTCACCTTACGTTCCACCTCAGTACAAGGGACGGGTCTGCGGGCAGCACACTCCGGACACGCTCCTTCTGCTGCGGGTGCGTGTCATCTTACGTTCCACCTCAGTACAAGGGACGGGTCTGCGGGCAGCACACTCCGGACACGCTCCTTCTGCTGCGGGTGCGTGTCATCTTACGTTCCACCTCAGTACAAGGGACGGGTCTGCGGGCAGCACACTCCGGACACGCTCCTTCTGCTGCGGGTGCGTGTAACCTTACGTCCCACCTCAGTACAAGGGACGGGTCTGCGGGCAGCACACTCCGGACACGCTCCTTCTGCTGCGGGTGCGTGTAACCTTACGTTCCACCTCTGTACAAGGGACGGGTCTGCGGGCAGCACACTCCGGACACGCTCCTTCTGCTGCGGGTGCGTGTCACCTTACGTCCCACCTCAGTACAAGGGACGGGTCTGCGGGCAGCACACTCCGGACACGCTCCTTCTGCTGCGGGTGCGTGTCACCTTATGTTCCACCTCAGTACAAGGGACGGGTCTGCGGGCAGCACACTCCGGACACGCTCCTTCTGCTGCGGGTGCATGTAATATTACGTTCCACCTCAGTACAAGGGACGGGTCTGCGGGCAGCACACTCCGGACACGCTCCTTCTGCTGCGGGTGCGTATCATCTTACGTCCCACCTCAGTACAAGGGACGGGTCTGCGGGCAGCACACTCCGGACACGCTCCTTCTGCTGCGGGTGCGTGTCACCTTACGTCCCACCTCAGTACAAGGGACGGGTCTGCGTGCAGCACACTCCGGACACGCTCCTTCTGCTGCGGGTGCGTGTCATCGTACGTTCCACCTCAGTACAAGGGACGGGTCTGCGGGCAGCACACTCCGGACACGCTCCTTCTGCTGCGGGTGCGTGTCACCTTACGTTCCACCTCAGTACAAGGGACGGGTCTGCGGGCAGCACACTCCGGACACGCTCCTTCTGCTGCGGGTGCGTGTCACCTTACGTCCCACCTCAGTACAAGGGACGGGTCTGCGGGCAGCACACTCCGGACACGCTCCTTCTGCTGCGGGTGCGTGTAACCTTACGTTCCACCTCAGTACAAGGGACGGGTCTGCGGGCAGCACACTCCGGACACGCTCCTTCTGCTGCGGGTGCGTGTCACCTTACGTCCCACCTCAGTACAAGGGACGGGTCTGCGGGCAGCACACTCCGGACACGCTCCTTCTGCTGCGGGTGCGTGTCACCTTACGTTCCACCTCAGTACAAGGGACGGGTCTGCGGGCAGCACACTCCGGACACGCTCCTCCTGCTGCGGGTGCGTGTCATCTTACGTTCCACCTCAGTACAAGGACGGGTCTGCGGGCAGCACACTCCGGACACGCTCCTTCTGCTGCGGGTGCGTGTCACCTTACGTCCCACCTCAGTACAAGGGACGGGTCTGCGTGCAGCACACTCCGGACACGCTCCTTCTGCTGCGGGTGCGTGTCATCTTACGTCCCACCTCAGTACAAGGGACGGGTCTGCGGGCAGCACACTCCGGACACGCTCCTTCTGCTGCGGGTGCGTGTCACCTTACGTTCCACCTCAGTACAAGGGACGGGTCTGTGGGCAGCACACTCCGGACACGCTCCTCCTGCTGCGGGTGCGTGTCATCTTACGTTCCACCTCAGTACAAGGGATGGGTCTGCGGGCAGCACACTCCGGACACGCTCCTTCTGCTGCGGGTGCGTGTCACCTTACGTTCCACCTCAGTACAAGGGACGGGTCTGCGGGCAGCACACTCCGGACACGCTCCTTCTGCTGCGGGTGCGTGTCATCTTACGTTCCACCTCAGTACAAGGGATGGGTCTGCGGGCAGCACACTCCGGACACGCTCCTTCTGCTGCGGGTGCGTGTCACCTTACGTCCCACCTCAGTACAAGGGACGGGTCTGCGGGCAGCACACTCCGGACACGCTCCTTCTGCTGCGGGTGCGTGTAACCTTACGTTCCACCTCAGTACAAGGAACGGGTCTGCGGGCAGCACACTCCGGACACGCTCCTTCTGCTGCGGGTGCGTGTCACCTTACGTCCCACCTCAGTACAAGGGACGGGTCTGCGGGCAGCACACTCCGGACACACTCCTTCTGCCTCGGGTGCGTGTCACCTTACGTTCCACCTCAGTACAAGGGACGGGTCTGCGGGCAGCACACTCCGGACACGCTCCTCCTGCTGCGGGTGCGTGTCATCTTACGTTCCACCTCAGTACAAGGACGGGTCTGCGGGCAGCACACTCCGGACACGCTCCTTCTGCTGCGGGTGCGTGTAACCTTACGTCCCACCTCAGTACAAGGGACGGGTCTGCGGGCAGCACACTCCGGACACGCTCCTTCTGCTGCGGGTGCGTGTCACCTTACGTTCCACCTCAGTACAAGGGACGGGTCTGCGGGCAGCACACTCCGGACACGCTCCTTCTGCTGCGGGTGCGTGTCATCTTACGTCCCACCACAGTACAAGGGACGGGTCTGCGGGCAGCACACTCCGGACACGCTCCTTCTGCTGCGGGTGCGTGTCATCTTACGTCCCACCTCAGTACAAGGGGCGGGTCTGCGGGCAGCACACTCCGGACACGCTCCTTCTGCTGCGGGTGCGTGTCATCTTACGTCCCACCTCAGTACAAGGGACGGGTCTGCGGGCAGCACACTCCGGACACGCTCCTTCTGCTGCGGGTGCGTGTCATCTTACGTTCCACCTCAGTACAAGGGACGGGTCTGCGGGCAGCACACTCCGGACACGCTCCTTCTGCTGCGGGTGCATGTAACCTTACGTCCCACCTCAGTACAAGGGACGGGTCTGCGGGCAGCACACTCCGGACACGCTCCTTCTGCTGCGGGTGCGTGTCACCTTACGTTCCACCTCAGTACAAGGGACGGGTCTGCGGGCAGCACACTCCGGACATGCTCCTCCTGCTGCGGGTGCGTGTCATCTTACGTTCCACCTCAATACAAGGGACGGGTCTGCGGGCAGCACACTCCGGACACGCTCCTTCTGCTGCGGGTGCGTGTAACCTTACGTTCCACCTCAGTACAAGGGACGGGTCTGCGGGCAGCACACTCCGGACACGCTCCTTCTGCTGCGGGTGCATGTCATCTTACGTCCCACCTCAGTACAAGGGACGGGTCTGCGGGCAGCACACTCCGGACACGCTCCTTCTGCTGCGGGTGCATGTCATCTTACGTCCCACCTCAGTACAAGGGACGGGTCTGGTCTGCGGGCAGCACACTCCGGACACCCTCCTTCTGCTGCGGGTGCGTGTCACCTTACGTCCCACCTCAGTACAAGGGACGGGTCTGCGGGCAGCACACTCCGGACACGCTCCTTCTGCTGCGGGTGCGTGTCATCTTACGTCCCACCTCAGTACAAGGGACGGGTCTGCGGGCAGCACACTCCGGACACGCTCCTTCTGCTGCGGGTGCGTGTAATCTTATGTTCCACCTCAGTACAAGGGACGGGTCTGCGGGCAGCACACTCCGGACACGCTCCTTCTGCTGCGGGTGCGTGTCACCTTACGTCCCACCTCAGTACAAGGGACGGGTCTTCGGGCAGCACACTCCGGACACGCTCCTTCTGCTGCGGGTGCGTGTAACCTTACGTTCCACCTCAGTACAAGGGACGGGTCTGCGGGCAGCACACTCCGGACACGCTCCTTCTGCTGCGGGTGCATGTAACCTTACGTTCCACCTCAGTACAAGGGACGGGTCTGCGGGCAGCACACTCCGGACACGCTCCTTCTGCTGCGGGTGCATGTAACCTTACGTTCCACCTCAGTACAAGGGACGGGTCTGCGGGCAGCACACTCCGGACACGCTCCTCCTGCTGCGGGTGCGTGTCACCTTACGTCCCACCTCAGTACAAGGGACGGGTCTGCGGGCAGCACACTCTGGACACGCTCCTTCTGCTGCGGGTGCGTGTCATCTTACGTCCCACCTCAGTACAAGGGACGGGTCTGCGGGCAGCACACTCTGGACACGCTCCTTCTGCTGCGGGTGCGTGTAACCTTACGTTCTACCTCAGTACAAGGGACGGGTCTGCGGGCAGCACACTCCGGACACGCTCCTTCTGCTGCGGGTGCATGTAACCTTACGTCCCACCTCAGTACAAGGGACGGGTCTGCGGGCAGCACACTCTGGACACGCTCCTTCTGCTGCGGGTGCGTGTAACCTTACGTCCCACCTCAGTACAAGGGACGGGTCTGCGGGCAGCACACTCTGGACACGCTCCTTCTGCTGCGGGTGCGTGTAACCTTACGTCCCACCTCAGTACAAGGGACGGGTCTGGTCTGCGGGCAGCAAACCCGTGACAAGCTGAATGGGCCTTTACCGAGTATTGTTACAACAGAGGCAGAGCTCACCGTCTATGTGACTCATTGTAAAGGGGTTTTCTCTATTAAAGAGATTTACACAAGTGTTTAAAAAATCAAAAGATATTTCTACCAGTTTTTTATGGTTGAAGAATCAAAAGAATAAGAACTTTTTTATGTATTCATTATAGCTGAATTATTGTATACTAATCTTATATTTTTATGTTTTTTATTTTAGATACTAACATATAGTTTAGGATCCTGACTGGAAACTATTAAACAGATCAGTGGATCCTGGTTGGGTTATTATTAGGGGTTATTTGTATTATTATTATTTTTTATCTGGTAACTAAATGTAGGGGGTACAAAGATGAAAAGGGTTCGTTATTCTATTATATCTGTGTGTGTTAGGATATTGGAAGATGGCAGAGGAGAGAAATGTGTTATTAGATTTAGCATATAGGAAGGCCTTCGTGTCAATATTATATTTAGTTATATCTGTATATATATTTTTAAGTGTCGCAGGAGGAGGAGTGAGCTATATATCTATATCAATATTAAGGGGCCTATATCAAGATCCAATGTGTTTATAACCATTTATATAGAAGAGCTGAACTAGCAATGGTTTTATATATGTTATAGTTAGATAGATTTTTCAATAAAGTACTGTATGTCTATTCAGAAGATGCGTATATATATATATATATATATATATATTTATATCAAATGAAAGATCAGAAAGGTAGAATGTGGGAAAATGTTGTTTGTTCAGATTACCCAAGTCTAAGTATTTAAATTTGGCTATGATATATGTAGGCATATCAAATGTAATTATATTATGTATTGTGCAGGAGATTTTGTTCTTAGTTCGGTACAGTTAAAAACTAATATAACTATTAGAGCAGAAATGTTTGTGTAGTGGTGGAGAAGAATGCTGTACTTATGTACCTGACAATACGGCTAATATTATACTAGGTATAAAAAAGAATAGTGTCTAAATTGGAAGACTCTTTGAAAAGTATTCTATAGCAGGACTTTGGGAATAGGCACATGGTTTAAATGACTAGAAGCGAAATTTGTGAGTTGTGCTGATTATATGTGTATGTGTGTTTGTTGTCATATGTATTGTTATTTTTTGTGTTAAAGGATTGATCACCAATCTAACCGCTGAAGTAATTCTCTCCATGCCCCTCCAAGAAGATATATAGGAAGAACAAACAGAAACCTCTCTTGTACAGAAATACTTTCCTGATGTGATCCAACAACAAATACATGTTTGTCAGGAGAGGGAAAAACAATTGCGGATGGATATGGAGTGGGTGAGACTCCATGGGATTGAGGATCAAGACCAAGGGTTATATAAAGGAAATACCCTCTACTAGGAAAGGATACCGTGTTTGCCAAGAATAAAGTTATACATTTCTCACCGAAGATTTCGAAAAGTATAAGAGGAGGGACTGACAAAATAATATTGCTGAAATGAAGATACTGTTGATATATTACTGAAATGGACTGGGGGGGTCTCTGGAGAAGGATTGAAAGCGATGTTCAGCTTCCATTTTGTAAAGTCAGTAATGTCTCTAGTATCCATTTTGTGTGCAAGATGTGTGTGTGGTGTGAATGGGAGGTTTTCGCTTCTAAGTAGATCTACGACTGTGACTAAAGTAACAGCCACATTCTTGTGATAGTGAGTATCAGGTATCTATTCATGGCTGTTTGAGGCCAGTTTTAACCAGGTTTAATGAGCGGTAAGATGATTGGTTTAAGAATTAAGGAGTGGATACTATAATCTGCCTAGTAACACATTTTAGACAAAAGAAGTGAAATGTATAAATGTATAAAGAGGCTGCCTGGACACTTCCTGGCAGAGAGAGTCTTGTAGACTTTTGAATGAGTGTCGAACAAGGAGAGAAAGAACAGGCTCATAAGATACACAATTATACACTCTAAAACCCAAATATATATGATAATGAGATTAGAGAGAGAGATATCCATGAGAATATTGAACACTGGACATGTATTTATATACTGTTATTTATCAGCTTGCTGTTGATACATTGTGTGGGGACTGGACACCAGCACCACTTACTTATTTCTCAAGTATCATCTATTTAGCCTTCAGAATGTGTATATTCACCAGATAGACTGTCATCTATCTATAGTTGTGAGGGCAATTGATACTGGGCACAAGTCGTTGTCTACAAACACCTGGGCAGAGATCTATGCTGCCCATCTGTTAGACTCGCAGCACTGGTTTTTCATAGCTTTACCATATGTATTGTGCATATAAACTCTAGAGCTAGCTATGATATGAACAGCATTTAGCTACTCTATATTGCAGAGAGGGCTCCGGGCAAAAGACGTTTTCAGAAACATCTAGGCAGTGATTCCTTACCTGCCAATTTGTTCGACTCGCAGCACTAGATTACATCAGCTAGTTCAAAACATTGCATGTGGTTTTTGACCATCAGTTGGCACATATCTACCTATCCCCATTCAAGGATACCTTGATAGCCTGTAGTTACACTGGATTACTATATCCTTTTGATCCACCCCACCACCACCGTGTTTTAATTCGCTGTTTATATAGGATTCATTTATAGAGACATTATATTTTATTTGAGGATTTCTCCCAATAAAGTTGAATTTACCCCTATCCATTATACAATACTTCAGCACATTTGTGTCTTTATCAGGTTTTTAAAACTTCACTCTCACATCAGTATCATTAGCCATAGTGTGCTCCCAAATATAGGGGTTCTTTCTCTCCTTGTTCGACATTGCCTTTTCCCCTGGTTGTAGCACCTCAGTCACGGGCAGAAGCGAGGGTATTTTTCCCTCTCCCTCCCCCTCCCCCTTCCCATATCCCCTCCTTACCCTGGTTGTATAAGACTTTTGAATGAGTATGATCATACTGTGCAATAAACTACTTATTATCAAATGAACCCCGTTTGTCAGTTTGAAACATTGACATACTCTTACCATGTGTCCCTATACACCAGCACACGGGATAATGGTACTCTTACCATGTGTCCCTATACATCAGCACACGGGATAATGGTACTCTTACCATGTGTCCCTATACACCAGCACACGGGATAATGGTACTCTTACCATGTGTCCCTATACACCAGCACACGGGATAATGGTACTCTTACCATATGTACCTATACACCAGCACACGGGATAATGGTGCTCTTATCATGTGTCCCTATACATTAGCAGACAGGATAATGGTACTCTTACCATGTGTCCCTATACACCAGCACACGGGATAATGGTACTCTTACCATGTGTCCCTATACACCAGCACACGGGATAACGGTACTCTTACCATGTATCCCTATACACCAGCACACGGGATAATGGTACTCTTACCATGTGTCCCTATACACCAGCACACGGGATAATGGTACTCTTACCATGTATCCCTATACACCAGCACACGGGATAATGGTACTCTTACCATGTGTCCCTATACACCAGCACACGGGATAATGGTACACTTACCATGTGTCCCTATACATTAGCACACGGGATAACGGTACTTTTACCATGTGTCCCTATACACCAGCACACGGGATAATGGTACTCTTACCATGTGTCCCTATACACCAGCACACGGGATAATGGTACTCTTACCATGTATCCCTATACACCAACACATGGGATAATGGTACTCTTACCATGTGTCCCTATACACCAGCACACGGTATAATGGTACTCTTACCATGTGTCCCTATACACCAGCACACGGGATAATGGTACTCTTACCATGTGTCCCTATACACCAGCACACGGGATAATGGTACTCTTACCATGTGTCCCTATGCATTAGCACACGGGATAACGGTACTCTTACCATGTGTCCCTATACACCAGCACACGGGATAATGGTACACTTACCATGTGTCCCTATACACCAGCACACGGGATAACGGTACTCTTACCATGTGTCCCTATACACCAGCACACGGGATAATGGTACTCTTACCATGTGTCCCTATACACCAGCACACGGGATAACGGTACTCTTACCATGTGTCCCTATACACCAGCACACGGGATAATGGTACTCTTACCATGTGTCCCTATACACCAGCACACGGGATAATGGTACTCTTACCATGTGTCCCTATATATCAGCACACGGGATAATGGTACTCTTACCATGTGTCCCTATACACCAGCACACGGGATAATGGTACTCTTACCATGTATCCCTATACACCAGCACACGGGATAATGGTACTCTTACCATGTGTCCCTATACACCAGCACACGGGATAATGGTACTCTTACCATGTGTCCCTAAACACCAGCACACTGGATAATGGTACTCTTACCATGTGTCCCTATATACCAGCACACGGTATAATGGTACTCTTACCATGTGTCCCTATACACCAGCACACGGGATAATGGTACTCTTACCATGTGTCCCTATACATTAGCACACGGGATAACGGTAGTCTTACCATGTGTCCCTATACACCAGCACACGGTATAATGGTACTCTTACCATGTGTCCCTATACACCAGCACACGGGATAATAGTACTCTTAGCATGTGTCCCTATACACCAGCACATGGGATAACGGTACTCTTACCATGTGTCCCTATATATCAGCACACGGGATAATGGTACTCTTACCATGTGTCCCTATGCACCAGCACACGGGATAACGGTACTCTTATCATGTGTCCCTATACACCAGCACACGGGATAACGGTACTCTTACCATGTGTCCCTATACACCAGCACATGGGATAACGGTACTCTTACCATGTGTCCCTATACACCAGCACACGGGATAATAGTACTCTTACCATGTGTCCCTATACACCAGCACATGGGATAATGGTACTCTTACCATGTGTCCCTATATATCAGCACACGGGATAACGGTACTCTTACCATGTGTCCCTATACATCAGCACACAGGATAATGGTACTCTTACCATGTGTCCCTATACACCAGCACACGGGATAATGGTACTCTTACCATGTGTCCCTATACATTAGCACACGGGATAACGGTACTCTTACCATGGTCCCTATACACCAGCACACGGGATAATGGTACTCTTACCATGTGTCCCTATACATTAGCACACGGGATAACGGTACTCTTACCATGTGTCCCTATACACCAGCACACGGTATAATGGTACTCTTACCATGTGTCCCTATACACCAGCACATGGGATAACGGTACTCTTACCATGGTCCCTATACACCAGCACACGGGATAACAGTACTCTTACCATGTGTCCCTATACACCAGCACACGGGATAACGGTACTCTTACCATGTATCCCTATACACCAGCACACGGGATAATGGTACTCTTACCATGTGTCCTTATACACCAGCACACGGGATAATGCTACTCTTACCATGTGTCTCTATACACCAGCACACGGGATAATGGTACTCTTACCATGTGTCCCTATACATCAGCACACGGGATAATGGTACTCTTACCATGTGTCCCTATACATCAGCACACGGGATAATGGTACTCTTACCATGTGTCCCTATACATCAGCACACGGGATAATGGTACTCTTACCATGTGTCCCTATACACCAGCACACGGGATAATGATACTCTTACCATGTGTCCCTATACACCATCACACGGGATAATAGTACTCTTACCATGTGTCCCTATACACCAGCACACGGGATAATGGTACTCTTACCATGTGTCCCTATATATCAGCACACGGGATAACGGTACTCTTATCATGTGCCCCTATATATCAGCACACGGGATAATGGTACTCTTACCATGTGTCCCTATACATCAGCACACGGGATAATGGTACTCTTACCATGTGTCCCTATACACCAGCACACGGGATAATAGTACTCTTACCATGTGTCCCTATACACCAGCACACGGGATAACGGTACTCTTACCATGTGTCCCTATACACCAGCACACGGGATAATAGTACTCTTACCATGTGTCCCTATACACCAGCACACGGGATAATAGTACTCTTACCATGTGTCCCTATACACCAGCACACGGGATAACGGTACTCTTACCATGTGTCCCTATACACCAGCACACGGGATAACGGTACTCTTACCATGTGTCCCTATATACCAGCACACAGGATAATGGTACTCTTACCATGTGTCCCTATACACCAGCACACGGGATAATGGTACTCTTACCATGTGTCCCTACACACCAGCACACGGGATAATAGTACTCTTACCATGTGTCCCTATACACCAGCACACGGGATAATGGTACTCTTACCATGTGTCCCTATACACCAGCACACGGGATAATAGTACTCTTACCATGTGTCCCTATACACCAGCACACGGGATAACGGTACTCTTACCATGTGTCCCTATACACCAGCACACTGGATAATGGTACTCTTACCATGTGTCCCTATACACCAGCACACGGGATAATGGTACTCTTACCATGTGTCCCTATACACCAGCACACGGGATAATGGTACTCTTACCATGTGTCCCTATACACCAGCACACGGGATAACGGTACTCTTACCATGTGTCCCTATACATCAGCACACGGGATAATGGTACTCTTACCATGTGTCCCTATACACCAGCACACGGGATAATGGTACTCTTACCATGTGTCCCTATACACCAGCACACGGGATAATGGTACTCTTACCATGTGTCCCTATATATCAGCACACGGGATAATGGTACTCTTACCATGTGTCTCTATGCACCAGCCCATGGGATAACGGTACTCTTACCATGTGTCCCTATACACCAGCACACGGGATAATGGTACTCTTACCATGTGTCCCTATACACCAGCACACGGGATAATGGTACTCTTACCATGTGTCCCTATATATCAGCACACGGGATAATGGTACTCTTACCATGTGTCTCTATGCACCAGCCCATGGGATAACGGTACTCTTACCATGTGTCCCTATACACCAGCACACGGGATAATGGTACTCTTACCATGTGTCCCTATATATCAGCACACGGGATAATGGTACTCTTACCATGTGTCTCTATGCACCAGCCCATGGGATAACGGTACTCTTACCATGTGTCCCTATACACCAGCACACGGGATAATGGTACTCTTACCATGTGTCCCTATACATCAGCACACGGGATAATGGTACTCTTACCATGTGTCCCTATACACCAGCACACGGGATAATGGTACTCTTACCATGTGTCCCTATACACCAGCACACGGGATAATGGTACTCTTACCATGTGTCCCTATATATCAGCACACGGGATAATGGTACTCTTACCATGTGTCTCTATACACCAGCACACGGGATAACGGTACTCTTACCATGTGTCCCTATATACCAGCACACAGGATAATGGTACTCTTACCATGTGTCCTTATACACCAGCACACGGGATAATGCTACTCTTACCATGTGTCTCTATACACCAGCACACAGGATAATGGAACTCTTACCATGTGTCCCTATACACCAGCACACGGTATAATGGTACTCTTACCATGTGTCCCTATACATCAGCACACGGGATAATGGTACTCTTACCATGTGTCCCTATACATCAGCACACGGGATAATGGTACTCTTACCATGTGTCCCTATACACCAGCACACGGGATAATGATACTCTTACCATGTGTCCCTATACACCATCACACGGGATAATAGTACTCTTACCATGTGTCCCTATACACCAGCACACGGGATAATGGTACTCTTACCATGTGTCCCTATACACCAGCACACGGGATAACGGTACTCTTACCATGTGTCCCTATATACCAGCACACGGGATAACGGTACTCTTACCATGTGTCCCTATACACCAGCACACGGGATAATGGTACTCTTACCATGTATCCCTATACACCAGCACACGGGATAATGGTACTCTTACCATGTGTCTCTATGCACCAGCACACGGGATAATGGTGCTCTTACCATGTGTCTCTATGCACCAGCACACGGGATAATGGTACTCTTACCATGTGTCCCTATACACCAGCACACGGGATAACGGTACTCTTACCATGTGTCCCTATACATCAGCACACGGGATAATGGTACTCTTACCATGTGTCCCTATACACCAGCACATGGGATAATGGTACTCTTACCATGTGTCCCTATACACCAGCACACGGGATAACGGTACTCTTACCATGTGTCCCTATACATCAGCACACGGGATAATGGTACTCTTACCATGTGTCCCTATACACCAGCACACGGGATAATGGTACTCTTACCATGTGTCCCTATACACCAGCACACGGGATAATGGTACTCTTACCATGTGTCCCTATATATCAGCACACGGGATAATGGTACTCTTACCATGTGTCTCTATGCACCAGCCCATGGGATAACGGTACTCTTACCATGTGTCCCTATACACCAGCACACGGGATAATGGTACTCTTACCATGTGTCCCTATACATCAGCACACGGGATAATGGTACTCTTACCATGTGTCCCTATACACCAGCACACGGGATAATGGTACTCTTACCATGTGTCCCTATACACCAGCACACGGGATAATGGTACTCTTACCATGTGTCCCTATATATCAGCACACGGGATAATGGTACTCTTACCATGTGTCTCTATACACCAGCACACGGGATAACGGTACTCTTACCATGTGTCCCTATATACCAGCACACAGGATAATGGTACTCTTACCATGTGTCCTTATACACCAGCACACGGGATAATGCTACTCTTACCATGTGTCTCTATACACCAGCACACAGGATAATGGAACTCTTACCATGTGTCCCTATACACCAGCACACGGTATAATGGTACTCTTACCATGTGTCCCTATACATCAGCACACGGGATAATGGTACTCTTACCATGTGTCCCTATACATCAGCACACGGGATAATGGTACTCTTACCATGTGTCCCTATACACCAGCACACGGGATAATGATACTCTTACCATGTGTCCCTATACACCATCACACGGGATAATAGTACTCTTACCATGTGTCCCTATACACCAGCACACGGGATAATGGTACTCTTACCATGTGTCCCTATACACCAGCACACGGGATAACGGTACTCTTACCATGTGTCCCTATATACCAGCACACGGGATAACGGTACTCTTACCATGTGTCCCTATACACCAGCACACGGGATAATGGTACTCTTACCATGTATCCCTATACACCAGCACACGGGATAATGGTACTCTTACCATGTGTCTCTATGCACCAGCACACGGGATAATGGTGCTCTTACCATGTGTCTCTATGCACCAGCACACGGGATAATGGTACTCTTACCATGTGTCCCTATACACCAGCACACGGGATAACGGTACTCTTACCATGTGTCCCTATACATCAGCACACGGGATAATGGTACTCTTACCATGTGTCCCTATACACCAGCACATGGGATAATGGTACTCTTACCATGTGTCCCTATACACCAGCACACGGGATAACGGTACTCTTACCATGTGTCCCTATACATCAGCACACGGGATAATGGTACTCTTACCATGTGTCCCTATACACCAGCACACGGGATAATGGTACTCTTACCATGTGTCCCTATACACCAGCACACGGGATAATGGTACTCTTACCATGTGTCCCTATATATCAGCACACGGGATAATGGTACTCTTACCATGTGTCTCTATGCACCAGCCCATGGGATAACGGTACTCTTACCATGTGTCCCTATACACCAGCACACGGGATAATGGTACTCTTACCATGTGTCCCTATACATCAGCACACGGGATAATGGTACTCTTACCATGTGTCCCTATACACCAGCACACGGGATAATGGTACTCTTACCATGTGTCCCTACACACCAGCACACGGGATAATGGTACTCTTACCATGTGTCCCTATATATCAGCACACGGGATAATGGTACTCTTACCATGTGTCTCTATACACCAGCACATGGGATAATGGTACTCTTACCATGTGTCCCTATACACCAGCACACGGGATAACGGTACTCTTACCATGTGTCCCTATACATCAGCACACGGGATAATGGTACTCTTACCATGTGTCCCTATACACCAGCACACGGGATAATGGTACTCTTACCATGTGTCCCTATACACCAGCACACGGGATAATGGTACTCTTACCATGTGTCCCTATATATCAGCACACGGGATAATGGTACTCTTACCATGTGTCTCTATGCACCAGCCCATGGGATAACGGTTCTCTTACCATGTGTCCCTATACACCAGCACACGGGATAATGGTACTCTTACCATGTGTCCCTATACACCAGCACACGGGATAACGGTACTCTTACCATGTGTCCCTATACACCAGCACCCAGAATAATGGTACTCTTATCATGTGTCCCTATACATTAGCACACGGGATAATGGTACTCTTACCATGTGTCCCTACACACCAGCACACGGGATAATGGTACTCTTACCATGTGTCCCTACACACCAGCACACGGGATAATGGTACTCTTACCATGTGTCCCTATACACCAGCACACGGGATAATGGTACTCTTACCATGTGTCCCTATATATCAGCACACGGGATAACGGTACTCTTATCATGTGCCCCTATATACCAGCACACGGGATAATGGTACTCTTACCATGTGTCTCTATGCACCAGCACACGGGATAATGGTGCTCTTACCATGTGTCCCTATACACCAGCACCCAGGATAATGGTGCTCTTACCATGTGTCCCTATATATCAGCACACGGGATAATGGTACTCTTACCATGTGTCCCTATACATCAGCACACGGGATAATGGTACTCTTACCATGTGTCCCTATACACCAGCACACGGGATAATAGTACTCTTACCATGTGTCCCTATACACCAGCACACGGGATAACGGAACTCTTACCATGTGTCCCTATACACCAGCACACGGGATAATAGTACTCTTACCATGTGTCCCTATACACCAGCACACGGGATAATAGTACTCTTACCATGTGTCCCTATACACCAGCACACGGGATAACGGTACTCTTACCATGTGTCCCTATACACCAGCACACGGGATAACGGTACTCTTACCATGTGTCCCTATATACCAGCACACAGGATAATGGTACTCTTACCATGTGTCCCTATACACCAGCACACGGGATAATGGTACTCTTACCATGTGTCCCTACACACCAGCACACGGGATAATAGTACTCTTACCATGTGTCCCTATACACCAGCACACGGGATAATGGTACTCTTACCATGTGTCCCTATACACCAGCACACGGGATAATAGTACTCTTACCATGTGTCCCTATACACCAGCACACGGGATAACGGTACTCTTACCATGTGTCCCTATACACCAGCACACTGGATAATGGTACTCTTACCATGTGTCCCTATACACCAGCACACGGGATAATGGTACTCTTACCATGTGTCCCTATACACCAGCACACGGGATAATGGTACTCTTACCATGTGTCCCTATACACCAGCACACGGGATAACGGTACTCTTACCATGTGTCCCTATACATCAGCACACGGGATAATGGTACTCTTACCATGTGTCCCTATACACCAGCACACGGGATAATGGTACTCTTACCATGTGTCCCTATACACCAGCACACGGGATAATGGTACTCTTACCATGTGTCCCTATATATCAGCACACGGGATAATGGTACTCTTACCATGTGTCTCTATGCACCAGCCCATGGGATAACGGTACTCTTACCATGTGTCCCTATACACCAGCACACGGGATAATGGTACTCTTACCATGTGTCCCTATACACCAGCACACGGGATAATGGTACTCTTACCATGTGTCCCTATATATCAGCACACGGGATAATGGTACTCTTGCCATGTGTCTCTATGCACCAGCCCATGGGATAACGGTACTCTTACCATGTGTCCCTATACACCAGCACACGGGATAATGGTACTCTTACCATGTGTCCCTATACATCAGCACACGGGATAATGGTACTCTTACCATGTGTCCCTATACACCAGCACACGGGATAATGGTACTCTTACCATGTGTCTCTATGTACCAGCACACGGGATAATGGTGCTCTTACCATGTGTCCCTATACACCAGCACCCAGGATAATGGTGCTCTTACCATGTGTCCCTATATATCAGCACACGGGATAATGGTACTCTTACCATGTGTCCCTATACATCAGCACACGGGATAATGGTACTCTTACCATGTGTCCCTATACACCAGCACACGGGATAATAGTATTCTTACCATGTGTCCCTATACACCAGCACACGGGATAACGGTACTCTTACCATGTGTCCCTATACAAAAGCACACGGGATAATAGTACTCTTACCATGTGTCCCTATACACCAGCACACGGGATAATAGTACTCTTACCATGTGTCCCTATACACCAGCACACGGGATAACGGTACTCTTACCATGTGTCCCTATACACCAGCACACGGGATAACGGTACTCTTACCATGTGTCCCTATATACCAGCACACAGGATAATGGTACTCTTACCATGTGTCCCTATACACCAGCACACGGGATAATGGTACTCTTACCATGTGTCCCTACACACCAGCACACGGGATAATAGTACTCTTACCATGTGTCCCTATACACCAGCACACGGGATAATGGTACTCTTACCATGTGTCCCTATACACCAGCACACGGGATAATAGTACTCTTACCATGTGTCCCTATACACCAGCACACGGGATAACGGTACTCTTACCATGTGTCCCTATACACCAGCACACTGGATAATGGTACTCTTACCATGTGTCCCTATACACCAGCACACGGGATAATGGTACTCTTACCATGTGTCCCTATACATCAGCACACGGGATAATGGTACTCTTACCATGTGTCCCTATACACCAGCACACGGGATAATGATACTCTTACCATGTGTCCCTATACACCATCACACGGGATAATAGTACTCTTACCATGTGTCCCTATACACCAGCACACGGGATAATGGTACTCTTACCATGTGTCCCTATACACCAGCACACGGGATAACGGTACTCTTACCATGTGTCCCTATATACCAGCACACGGGAAACCGGTACTCTTACCATGTGTCCCTATACACCAGCACACGGGATAATGGTACTCTTACCATGTATCCCTATACACCAGCACACGGGATAATGGTACTCTTACCATGTGTCTCTATGCACCAGCACACGGGATAATGGTGCTCTTACCATGTGTCTCTATGCACCAGCACACGGGATAATGGTACTCTTACCATGTGTCCCTATACACCAGCACACGGGATAACGGTACTCTTACCATGTGTCCCTATACATCAGCACACGGGATAATGGTACTCTTACCATGTATCCCTATACACCAACACATGGGATAATGGTACTCTTACCATGTGTCCCTATACATCAGCACACGGGATAATGGTACTCTTACCATGTGTCCCTATACACCAGCACACGGGATAATGGTACTCTTACCATGTGTCCCTATACACCAGCACACGGGATAATGGTACTCTTACCATGTATCCCTATACACCAACACATGGGATAATGGTACTCTTACCATGTGTCCCTATACACCAGCACACGGTATAATGGTACTCTTACCATGTGTCCCTATAAACCAGCACACGGGATAATGGTACTCTTACCATGTGTCCCTATACACCAGCACACGGGATAATGGTACTCTTACCATGTGTCCCTATGCATTAGCACACAGGATAACGGTACTCTTACCATGTGTCCCTATACACCAGCACACGGGATAATGGTACACTTACCATGTGTCCCTATACACCAGCACACGGGATAACGGTACTCTTACCATGTGTCCCTATACACCAGCACACGGGATAATGGTACTCTTACCATGTGTCCCTATACACCAGCACACGGGATAACGGTACTCTTACCATGTGTCCCTATACACCAGCACACGGGATAATGGTACTCTTACCATGTGTCCCTATACACCAGCACACGGGATAATGGTACTCTTACCATGTGTCCCTATATATCAGCACACGGGATAATGGTACTCTTACCATGTGTCCCTATACACCAGCACACGGGATAATGGTACTCTTACCATGTATCCCTATACACCAGCACACGGGATAATGGTACTCTTACCATGTGTCCCTATACACAAGCACACGGGATAATGGTACTCTTACCATGTGTCCCTAAACACCAGCACACTGGATAATGGTACTCTTACCATGTGTCCCTATATACCAGCACACGGTATAATGGTACTCTTACCATGTGTCCCTATACACCAGCACACGGGATAATGGTACTCTTACCATGTGTCCCTATACATTAGCACACGGGATAACGGTAGTCTTACCATGTGTCCCTATACACCAGCACACGGTATAATGGTACTCTTACCATGTGTCCCTATACACCAGCACACGGGATAATAGTACTCTTAGCATGTGTCCCTATACACCAGCACATGGGATAACGGTACTCTTACCATGTGTCCCTATATATCAGCACACGGGATAATGGTACTCTTACCATGTGTCCCTATGCACCAGCACACGGGATAACGGTACTCTTATCATGTGTCCCTATACACCAGCACACGGGATAACGGTACTCTTACCATGTGTCCCTATACACCAGCACATGGGATAACGGTACTCTTACCATGTGTCCCTATACACCAGCACACGGGATAATAGTACTCTTACCATGTGTCCCTATACACCAGCACATGGGATAATGGTACTCTTACCATGTGTCCCTATATATCAGCACACGGGATAACGGTACTCTTACCATGTGTCCCTATACATCAGCACACAGGATAATGGTACTCTTACCATGTGTCCCTATACACCAGCACACGGGATAATGGTACTCTTACCATGTGTCCCTATACACCAGCACACGGGATAACGGTACTCTTACCATGTGTCCCTATATACCAGCACACAGGATAATGGTACTCTTACCATGTGTCCTTATACACCAGCACACGGGATAATGCTACTCTTACCATGTGTCTCTATACACCAGCACACAGGATAATGGAACTCTTACCATGTGTCCCTATACACCAGCACACGGTATAATGGTACTCTTACCATGTGTCCCTATACATCAGCACACGGGATAATGGTACTCTTACCATGTGTCCCTATACATCAGCACACGGGATAATGGTACTCTTACCATGTGTCCCTATACACCAGCACACGGGATAATGATACTCTTACCATGTGTCCCTATACACCATCACACGGGATAATAGTACTCTTACCATGTGTCCCTATACACCAGCACACGGGATAATGGTACTCTTACCATGTGTCCCTATACACCAGCACACGGGATAACGGTACTCTTACCATGTGTCCCTATATACCAGCACACGGGAAACCGGTACTCTTACCATGTGTCCCTATACACCAGCACACGGGATAATGGTACTCTTACCATGTATCCCTATACACCAGCACACGGGATAATGGTACTCTTACCATGTGTCTCTATGCACCAGCACACGGGATAATGGTGCTCTTACCATGTGTCTCTATGCACCAGCACACGGGATAATGGTACTCTTACCATGTGTCCCTATACACCAGCACACGGGATAACGGTACTCTTACCATGTGTCCCTATACATCAGCACACGGGATAATGGTACTCTTACCATGTGTCCCTATACACCAGCACATGGGATAATGGTACTCTTACCATGTGTCCCTATACACCAGCACACGGGATAACGGTACTCTTACCATGTGTCCCTATACATCAGCACACGGGATAATGGTACTCTTACCATGTGTCCCTATACACCAGCACACGGGATAATGGTACTCTTACCATGTGTCCCTATACACCAGCACACGGGATAATGGTACTCTTACCATGTGTCCCTATATATCAGCACACGGGATAATGGTACTCTTACCATGTGTCTCTATGCACCAGCCCATGGGATAACGGTACTCTTACCATGTGTCCCTATACACCAGCACACGGGATAATGGTACTCTTACCATGTGTCCCTATACATCAGCACACGGGATAATGGTACTCTTACCATGTGTCCCTATACACCAGCACACGGGATAATGGTACTCTTACCATGTGTCCCTATACACCAGCACACGGGATAATGGTACTCTTACCATGTGTCCCTATATATCAGCACACGGGATAATGGTACTCTTACCATGTGTCTCTATACACCAGCACATGGGATAATGGTACTCTTACCATGTGTCCCTATACACCAGCACACGGGATAACGGTACTCTTACCATGTGTCCCTATACATCAGCACACGGGATAATGGTACTCTTACCATGTGTCCCTATACACCAGCACACGGGATAATGGTACTCTTACCATGTGTCCCTATACACCAGCACACGGGATAATGGTACTCTTACCATGTGTCCCTATATATCAGCACACGGGATAATGGTACTCTTACCATGTGTCTCTATGCACCAGCCCATGGGATAACGGTACTCTTACCATGTGTCCCTATACACCAGCACACGGGATAATGGTACTCTTACCATGTGTCCCTATACACCAGCACACGGGATAACGGTACTCTTACCATGTGTCCCTATACACCAGCACCCAGAATAATGGTACTCTTATCATGTGTCCCTATACATTAGCACACGGGATAATGGTACTCTTACCATGTGTCCCTACACACCAGCACACGGGATAATGGTACTCTTACCATGTGTCCCTACACACCAGCACACGGGATAATAGTACTCATACCATGTGTCCCTATACACCAGCACACGGGATAACGGTACTCTTACCATGTGTCCCTATACACCAGCACACGGGATAATGGTACTCTTACCATGTGTCCCTATACACCAGCACACGGGATAATGGTACTCTTACCATGTGTCCCTATATATCAGCACACGGGATAACGGTACTCTTATCATGTGCCCCTATATACCAGCACACGGGATAATGGTACTCTTACCATGTGTCTCTATGCACCAGCACACGGGATAATGGTGCTCTTACCATGTGTCCCTATACACCAGCACCCAGGATAATGGTGCTCTTACCATGTGTCCCTATATATCAGCACACGGGATAATGGTACTCTTACCATGTGTCCCTATACATCAGCACACGGGATAATGGTACTCTTACCATGTGTCCCTATACACCAGCACACGGGATAATAGTACTCTTACCATGTGTCCCTATACACCAGCACACGGGATAACGGTACTCTTACCATGTGTCCCTATACACCAGCACACGGGATAATAGTACTCTTACCATGTGTCCCTATACACCAGCACACGGGATAATAGTACTCTTACCATGTGTCCCTATACACCAGCACACGGGATAACGGTACTCTTACCATGTGTCCCTATACACCAGCACACGGGATAACGGTACTCTTACCATGTGTCCCTATATACCAGCACACAGGATAATGGTACTCTTACCATGTGTCCCTATACACCAGCACACGGGATAATGGTACTCTTACCATATGTCCCTACACACCAGCACACGGGATAATAGTACTCTTACCATGTGTCCCTATACACCAGCACACGGGATAATGGTACTCTTACCATGTGTCCCTATACACCAGCACACGGGATAATAGTACTCTTACCATGTGTCCCTATACACCAGCACACGGGATAACGGTACTCTTACCATGTGTCCCTATACACCAGCACACTGGATAATGGTACTCTTACCATGTGTCCCTATACACCAGCACACGGGATAATGGTACTCTTACCATGTGTCCCTATACATCAGCACACGGGATAATGGTACTCTTACCATGTGTCCCTATACACCAGCACACGGGATAATGATACTCTTACCATGTGTCCCTATACACCATCACACGGGATAATAGTACTCTTACCATGTGTCCCTATACACCAGCACACGGGATAATGGTACTCTTACCATGTGTCCCTATACACCAGCACACGGGATAACGGTACTCTTACCATGTGTCCCTATATACCAGCACACGGGATAACGGTACTCTTACCATGTGTCCCTATACACCAGCACACGGGATAATGGTACTCTTACCATGTATCCCTATACACCAGCACACGGGATAATGGTACTCTTACCATGTGTCTCTATGCACCAGCACACGGGATAATGGTGCTCTTACCATGTGTCTCTATGCACCAGCACACGGGATAATGGTACTCTTACCATGTGTCCCTATACACCAGCACACGGGATAACGGTACTCTTACCATGTGTCCCTATACATCAGCACACGGGATAATGGTACTCTTACCATGTGTCCCTATACACCAGCACATGGGATAACGGTACTCTTACCATGTGTCCCTATACACCAGCACACGGGATAACGGTACTCTTACCATGTGTCCCTATACATCAGCACAAGGGATAATGGTACTCTTACCATGTGTCCCTATACACCAGCACACGGGATAATGGTACTCTTACCATGTGTCCCTATACACCAGCACACGGGATAATGGTACTCTTACCATGTGTCCCTATATATCAGCACACGGGATAATGGTACTCTTACCATGTGTCTCTATGCACCAGCCCATGGGATAACGGTACTCTTACCATGTGTCCCTATACACCAGCACACGGGATAAAGGTACTCTTACCATGTGTCCCTATACACCAGCACACGGGATAATGGTACTCTTACCATGTGTCCCTATATATCAGCACACGGGATAATGGTACTCTTACCATGTGTCTCTATGCACCAGCCCATGGGATAACGGTACTCTTACCATGTGTCCCTATACACCAGCACACGGGATAATGGTACTCTTACCATGTGTCCCTATACATCAGCACACGGGATAATGGTACTCTTACCATGTGTCCCTATACACCAGCACACGGGATAATGGTACTCTTACCATGTGTCTCTATGTACCAGCACACGGGATAATGGTGCTCTTACCATGTGTCCCTATACACCAGCACCCAGGATAATGGTGCTCTTACCATGTGTCCCTATATATCAGCACACGGGATAATGGTACTCTTACCATGTGTCCCTATACATCAGCACACGGGATAATGGTACTCTTACCATGTGTCCCTATACACCAGCACACGGGATAATAGTACTCTTACCATGTGTCCCTATACACCAGCACACGGGATAACGGTACTCTTACCATGTGTCCCTATACACCAGCACACGGGATAATAGTACTCTTACCATGTGTCCCTATACACCAGCACACGGGATAATAGTACTCTTACCATGTGTCCCTATACACCAGCACACGGGATAACGGTACTCTTACCATGTGTCCCTATACACCAGCACACGGGATAACGGTACTCTTACCATGTGTCCCTATATACCAGCACACAGGATAATGGTACTCTTACCATGTGTCCTTATACACCAGCACACGGGATAATGGTACTCTTACCATGTGTCCCTACACACCAGCACACGGGATAATAGTACTCTTACCATGTGTCCCTATACACCAGCACACGGGATAATGGTACTCTTACCATGTGTCCCTATACACCAGCACACGGGATAATAGTACTCTTACCATGTGCCCTATACACCAGCACACGGGATAACGGTACTCTTACCATGTGTCCCTATACACCAGCACACTGGATAATGGTACTCTTACCATGTGTCCCTATACACCAGCACACGGGATAATGGTACTCTTACCATGTGTCCCTATACATTAGCACACGGGATAATGGTACTCTTACCATGTGTCCCTATACACCAGCACACGGGATAATGATACTCTTACCATGTGTCCCTATACACCATCACACGGGATAATAGTACTCTTACCATGTGTCCCTATACACCAGCACACGGGATAATGGTACTCTTACCATGTGTCCCTATACACCAGCACACGGGATAACGGTACTCTTACCATGTGTCCCTATATACCAGCACACGGGATAACGGTACTCTTACCATGTGTCCCTATACACCAGCACACGGGATAATGGTACTCTTACCATGTATCCCTATACACCAGCACACGGGATAATGGTACTCTTACCATGTGTCTCTATGCACCAGCACACGGGATAATGGTGCTCTTACCATGTGTCTCTATGCACCAGCACACGGGATAATGGTACTCTTACCATGTGTCCCTATACACCAGCACACGGGATAACGGTACTCTTACCATGTGTCCCTATACATCAGCACACGGGATAATGGTACTCTTACCATGTGTCCCTATACACCAGCACATGGGATAATGGTACTCTTACCATGTGTCCCTATACACCAGCACACGGGATAACGGTACTCTTACCATGTGTCCCTATACATCAGCACACGGGATAATGGTACTCTTACCATGTGTCCCTATACACCAGCACACGGGATAATGGTAATCTTACCATGTGTCCCTATACACCAGCACACGGGATAATGGTACTCTTACCATGTGTCCCTATATATCAGCACACGGGATAATGGTACTCTTACCATGTGTCTCTATGCACCAGCCCATGGGATAACGGTACTCTTACCATGTGTCCCTATACACCAGCACACGGGATAATGGTACTCTTACCATGTGTCCCTATACATCAGCACACGGGATAATGGTACTCTTACCATGTGTCCCTATACACCAGCACACGGGATAATGGTACTCTTACCATGTGTCCCTATACACCAGCACACGGGATAATGGTACTCTTACCATGTGTCCCTATATATCAGCACACGGGATAATGGTACTCTTACCATGTGTCTCTATACACCAGCACATGGGATAATGGTACTCTTACCATGTGTCCCTATACACCAGCACACGGGATAACGGTACTCTTACCATGTGTCCCTATACATCAGCACACGGGATAATGGTACTCTTACCATGTGTCCCTATACACCAGCACACGGGATAATGGTACTCTTACCATGTGTCCCTATACACCAGCACACGGGATAATGGTACTCTTACCATGTGTCCCTATATATCAGCACACGGGATAATGGTACTCTTACCATGTGTCTCTATGCACCAGCCCATGGGATAACGGTACTCTTACCATGTGTCCATATACACCAGCACACGGGATAATGGTACTCTTACCATGTGTCCCTATACACCAGCACACGGGATAACGGTACTCTTACCATGTGTCCCTATACACCAGCACCCAGAATAATGGTACTCTTATCATGTGTCCCTATACATTAGCACACGGGATAATGGTACTCTTACCATGTGTCCCTACACACCAGCACACGGGATAATGGTACTCTTAGCATGTGTCCCTATACATCAGCACACGGGATAATGGTACTCTTACCATGTGTCCCTACACACCAGCACACGGGATAATAGTACTCTTACCATGTGTCCCTATACACCAGCACACGGGATAACGGTACTCTTACCATGTGTCCCTATACACCAGCACACGGGATAATGGTACTCTTACCATGTGTCCCTATACACCAGCACACGGGATAATGGTACTCTTACCATGTGTCCCTATATATCAGCACACGGGATAACGGTACTCTTATCATGTGCCCCTATATACCAGCACACGGGATAATGGTACTCTTACCATGTGTCTCTATGCACCAGCACACGGGATAATGGTGCTCTTACCATGTGTCCCTATACACCAGCACCCAGGATAATGGTGCTCTTACCATGTGTCCCTATATATCAGCACACGGGATAATGGTACTCTTACCATGTGTCCCTACACACCAGCACACGGGATAATGGTACTCTTACCATGTGTCCCTATACATCAGCACACGGGATAATGGTACTCTTACCATGTGTCCCTATACACCAGCACACGGGATAATAGTACTCTTACCATGTGTCCCTATACACCAGCACACGGGATAACGGTACTCTTACCATGTGTCCCTATACACCAGCACACGGGATAATAGTACTCTTACCATGTGTCCCTATACACCAGCACACGGGATAATAGTACTCTTACCATGTGTCCCTATACACCAGCACACGGGATAACGGTACTCTTACCATGTGTCCCTATACACCAGCACACGGGATAACGGTACTCTTACCATGTGTCCCTATATACCAGCACACAGGATAATGGTACTCTTACCATGTGTCCCTATACACCAGCACACGGGATAATGGTACTCTTACCATGTGTCCCTACACACCAGCACACGGGATAATAGTACTCTTACCATGTGTCCCTATACACCAGCACACGGGATAATGGTACTCTTACCATGTGTCCCTATACACCAGCACACGGGATAATAGTACTCTTACCATGTGTCCCTATACACCAGCACACGGGATAACTGTACTCTTACCATGTGTCCCTATACACCAGCACACTGGATAATGGTACTCTTACCATGTGTCCCTATACACCAGCACACGGGATAATGGTACTCTTACCATGTGTCCCTATACACCAGCACACAGGATAATGGTGCTCTTACCATGTGTCCCTATACACCAGCACACAGGATAATGGTACTCTTACCATGTGTCCCTATACACCAGCACACGGGATAATGGTACTCTTATCATGTGCCCCTATATACCAGCACACAGGATAATGGCAATGTGTCCCTACAGATGATGTACAGTATTACATATGTTCTGGGTGAGGAGAGAGATTGCTGCTTTCACCATTAACACGCACATATGAGGGTGTTTTTAACCTTTTATTATTTATTATAGCCATAGCTTTCCTGTGGTTCCATCAGGGAGACAGTCGGAGCGGGGGGAGGGATTAGACACAGAAGTGCTTGTCCTTCTACTCAGATTTCACACTTAAAGATGTCCCCTTTCTCGGTGAGAAGCCACAGGGTCCCAGCATCAACGCTGACATGCTTATAGCGGCTGCAGAGATCTACGGGAGTCCACGAGCTCCCAGTGAGCTTATCCGCACAGATGCCCTCTCTGGAAGGAGAAAGATTGGGTGGTGGTTAGATGGGTCATTTGGACAGTGCAGAAGTCACAGAACCCAGTGACTGGCATAATATGTAATGACCACACAGGAATAAAGGCAGGAGGATTATATACACAGGGAAACACCAGGGGAGACCGGTGCTGTGAATACAAAATAATCACATGCAAGAGAGGAGAAAATGGGTGACAAAATGGAGACGTGTCCCAACATGCGAAACGTGCGCGTCGGGTCACATGCGTTGCTGTCACTTGTTGTCGGAGGATAGCACACGCTGACACAGCCTGCGGCTCAGCTGGTCCCCCAGTGTTCATACAGAAGTTCTGTCGGTCCTCCTCACGTACACCCCCCTGTGGTTTAGGGATCTCACTTCCCCTGATTGGACATCCCCTTTCTCCCATCCCCTGCAGAGCCCCAAGGGCTGGTACTTCACCTGCTGTTATTTCATCCTGTCCACAGGAGCCCCCTTACTTTCACTCACTCTCCCCTTCTCTTTAATTCTCCCTCTCTCTCCCTCCCCGCCTCTCCTCTCCCTCACACATCTCCCCCCTCATTCTCCCATCTCCCATCCCTTCTATCTTTCACTCTTCCTCCCCTCTATCTTTCACTCCCACTCTGCTTCCTTTATTTACCCCCGCACTCTCCCTCTCACCCCCCTTCACTCTCACTCCTCCCCCACATGGGCACTAATTGTGAGCAAGGAGTGGGGGGTCCAGACTATCTGGCAGTGAGTTAGATGCCAGAGCAGACGGGGTCTACATTTCTGCTCAGACGGCAAGGTTGTACCCCCACCCACCCCCTGTGTTATATGCAGGGTTGTCATTTAACAACCCGATGGAAATCCTTCCGTGTAAAAGGTGACTTTTCCGGCGGTTTGAAGATGGGGAGAGAGGGGTCTTGTCACACGGAGGAGAGTCCCAGAGGAAGAGGACAGTATGAGAGAGATTAGAGGTGGGACAGAGCAGTAGAGACACAATGAGGTGGTGAGATGGGACAGGAGGCGATCCGGTGCATAGCGAGTTCGTGGAGCAGAGCAGTAAAGACTCGTATACTATTGCCCCCAAACCGTTACCTCTTGTACACTTTGCCCTCTGCGTTCACACCGTACACTGATCCGTTTGTGCCAACCTCCACCATGACCAGACTGCCCTCGATCTGCTGCCACTTGCTGCCCTGGCAGGCGTTGGGTTTCACATCGTAGCGGTAAAAGATCTCGTTGATGCTGCTCACTCCCCAGCAGCCGCGAGGACCACAGCTGTAATATTTCAGACCCCCCTCTAACAAGGTAAAGGTGGGAGCAGGATCCGTGGAAAGAGTTGGCTCTTCGTTCAGGCAGTAAATAGAATCCAGACGGTTCACGCCAGCCAAGAACTTATCACCTCCAGCGTCCACCTGCTTCAGACTACCTACAGGGCAGAGAGATGGGGTGGCTGTAAAACAAATAATATCTTCCAAATATTACCTTTATTGGGGACTGATGGACCAGCCTGCGGGTTAGAACTGGCCTTTGAAGTGGGTACACATGGTTTAAATCCCAGTGGCAAACTCCATATGAAATAAATCACCTTACCTTGCCGTGCTGCAGGTACCAAAATGAGATTAAAAGCCCCACATGACAGGGACTCAGTGCTTAGGTGCTAAGATCATATTTGAATTTTTAATGTTTGGCACTTTCTGTGCTAATAAGTAATACAAACCTTCATAAAATGTGTTACCATTGTTTGAAGGTCGTTATGAGGTCGTTGGGGAAGCAGTAAGTGGGAGTGTGCGCAGGTAGAGGTGTGAGAGCAGGTAATGTGTGAGGGAGTTGGTGTTGGGAAGCAGTAAGTGGGAGTGTGCGGAGGTAGAGCTGTGAGAGCAGGTAATGTGTGAGGGAGTTGGTGTTGGGGAAGCAGTAAGTGGGAGTGTGCGGAGGTAGAGCTGTGAGAGCAGGTAATGTGTGAGGGAGTTGGTGTTGGGGAAGCAGTAAGTGGGAGTGTGCGGAGGTAGAGCTGTGAGAGCAGGTAATGTGTGAGGGAGTTGGTGTTGGGGAAGCAGTAAGTGGGAGTGTGCGGAGGTAGAGCTGTGAGCAGGTAATGTGTGAGGGGGTTGGGGAAGCAGTAAGTGGGAGTGTGCGGAGGTAGAGCTGTGAGAGCAGGTAATGTGTGAGGGAGTTGGGGAAGCAGTAAGTGGGAGTGTGGGGAGGTAGAGCTGTGAGAGCAGGTAATGTGTGAGGGAGTTGGTGTTGGGGAAGCAGTAAGTGGGAGTGTGCGGAGGTAGAGCTGTGAGAGCAGGTAATGTGTGAGGGAGTTGGTGTTGGGGAAGCAGTAAGTGGGATTGTGCAGAGGAAGAGCTGTGAGAGCAGGTAATATGTGAGGAAGTTGGCGTTGGGGAAGCAGTAAGCGGGAGTGTGCAGAGGTAGAGCTGTGAGAGCAGGTAATGTGTGAGGGAGTTGGTGTTGGGGAAGCAGTAAGCAGGAGTGTGCAGAGGTAGAGCTGTGAGAGCAGGTAATGTGTGAGGGAGTTGGTGTTGGGGAAGCAGTAAGTGGGAGTGTGCGGAGGTAGAGCTGTGAGAGCAGGTAATGTGTGAGGGAGTTGGTGTTGGGGAAGCAGTAAGCGGGAGTGTGCAGAGGTAGAGCTGTGAGAGCAGGTAATGTGTGAGGGAGTTGGTGTTGGGGAAGCAGTAAGTGGGAGTGTGCGGAGGTAGAGCTGTGAGAGCAGGTAATGTGGGAGGGAGTTGGTGTTGGGGAAGCAGTAAGCGGGAGTGTGCAGAGGTAGAGCTGTGAGAGCAGGTAATGTGTGAGGGAGTTGGTGTTGGGGAAGCAGTAAGCGGGAGTGTGCAGAGGTAGAGCTGTGAGAGCAGGTAATGTGTGAGGGAGTTGGTGTTGGGGAAGCAGTAAGCGGGAGTGTGCAGAGGTAGAGCTGTGAGAGCAGGTAATGTGTGAGGGAGTTGGTGTTGGGGAAGCAGTAAGCGGGAGTGTGCAGAGGTAGAGCTGTGAGAGCAGGTAATGTGTGAGGGAGTTGGTGTTGGGGAAGCAGTAAGTGGGAGGTGTGACGGAGTCACTGTCTGCGCAGATTGGAAAGAGCTTGCAGAGCGTATGTTCCAGCATGCACGCAGTTAACCTCCCCTGGAGAAGCTAGATGCAGGTGGCTAGATGCAGGTGGAGCTAATCAGCCAGACCTGAATGAATAGGGGTGAAAGGCAGGAAAGAAGCTGCCACAGGAGAGATTGGTTTCCCCAGAGAGAGAGGGAGAGACTTGGCAGCCTCGTGATAGGTGCATGGTTTATGTTTGTCCTGGAACAGGAATGTGTGTGTTTCTCTGTCTTCAGGCTGCCTGCACTCCTCAGCCTAGCTGTTGGCTTTAGCCAGTTGCCTTGGCAACCCCCCAGCCTTTTACCAGGATGGACTGCTCCCCCTCCCCTTGCCAAGTGGTATGCCCCAGTTACTTTCCCATCAGCCCAGACCAGCATGCTTCCTTTTAGTACCAGCCGCCACCTTGAGCAGTAATCTCTCCTATCCTGGTAAAGTTACTTAATTTTACCTATCCCTATATCCTGTGTAGCCGGGTCCCCCCTCTGCATGTCGGTACCCCCTTCCCGGTACTCACCTCCACGGCGGTTGGGTAACGGCGGCCAGTGGCGGGTGAGGTGCGGGCGCGTGTGCGCGCGCATTGGAGATGCAGGGCGGTAGAGGAGTGGTGAGCGCGTCTCCAGGGGCACCGGCGGCTCCCTCAAAGGGCGCCGCCATCTTAGCTTGTGCGCACGCATGCGCAGTGTAGTGTATTTAATATACACCCTGCACCCCGTCCTGTCTTATTCCATATACACGCTGCACCCCGTCCTGTCTTATTCCTTATACGCCCTGTACCCCGTCCTGTCTTATTCCTTATACACCCTGCACCTGTCCTGTTTTATTCCATATACACGCTGCACCCCGTCCTGTCTTATTCCTTATACGCCCTGTACCCCGTCCTGTCTTATTCCTTATACAGCCTGCACCTGTCCTGTCATTCCTCATACACCCTGCACCCGTCCTGTCTTATTCCTTATACACCCTGCACCCGTCCTGTCTTATTCCTTATACACCCTGCACCCCGTCCTGTCTTATTCCTTATACACCCTGCACCTGTCCTGTCTTATTCCTTTTACACCCTGCACCCGTCCTGTCTTATTCCTTATACACCCTGCGCCCCGTCCTGTCTTATTCCTTATACACCCCGCACCCCGTCCTGTCTTATTCCTTATATACCCTGCACCCCGTCCTGTCTTATTCCTTATACGCCCTGTACCCCGTCCTGTCTTATTCCTTATACAGCCTGCACCTGTCCTGTCATTCCTCATACACCCTGCACCCGTCCTGTCTTATTCCTTATACACCCTGCACCCGTCCTGTCTTATTCCTCATACACCCTGCACCCCGTCCTGTCTTATTCCTTATACACCCTGCGCCCCGTCCTGTCTTATTCCTTATACACCCTGCGCCCCGTCCTGTCTTATTCCTTATACACCCTGCACCCCGTCCTGTCTTATTCCTTATACACCCTGCACCCCGTCCTGTCTTATTCCTTATACACCCTGCACCCCGTCCTGTCTTATTCCTTATACACCCTGCACCCCGTCCTGTCTTATTCCTTATACACCCTGCACCCCGTCCTGTCTTATTCCTTATACACCCTGCACCCCGTCCTGTCTTATTCCTTATACACCCTGCACCCCGTCCTGTCTTATTCCTTATACACCCTGCACCCCGTCCTGTCTTATTCCTTATACACCCTGCACCCCGTCCTGTCTTATTCCTTATACACCCTGCACCCCGTCCTGTCTTATTCCTTATACACCCTGCACCCCGTCCTGTCTTATTCCTTATACACCCTGCCCCCGTCCTGTCTTATTTACACCCTGCACCCCGTCCTGTCTTATTCCTTATACACCCCGCACCCCGTCCTGTCTTATTCCTTATGCACCCTGCACCCTGTCCTGTCTTATTCCTTATACACCCTGCACCCCGTCCTGTCTTATTCCTTATACACCCTGCACCCCGTCCTGTCTTATTCCTTATACACCCTGCGCCCCGTCCTGTCTTATTCCTTATACACCCTGCACCCCGTCCTGTCTTATTCCTTATACACCCCGCACCCCGTCCTGTCTTATTCCTTATACACCCTGCACCCCGTCCTGTCTTATTCCTTATAAACCCTGTACCCTGCCCTGTCTTATTCCTTATACACCTGTAACCCTGTTTCCCCCACCCAATCTCACGTAGGGTCTATCCTGAGAAAACCTGCTCTGGTTTCTCATGGTAGTGTGGTGCAGACCTGCTGGTAACAGGGGGCCCTGTGTCTCCCGCCTGGTGTTATGGGGAAGGTCAGGACAGGCTTCTGGGGTCTTGCCCAAATCGTACTCACGTTGACAGCGCCTCCATCTCTTGCAGCCCCCAGGGATGTGGGGAGAAATCTCTGCAGGAGAACTACCTCTTCTTCTCCCTGATAGATTTCAGTCTCAGGCCAGAAGAGCGTGGAAACAGATGATCTTTATTCTGGCTCTTTCTCTCTCAATCAAGAACAGTGCACAGCTTACACTGAATCAATTCTTATCAATCAGGTCTTCACCTATAGGATGTCCCTGGACCTACACTCCCGGCACCAGCCACCAGGCGCAGTCCTTTCTCTTCCCTTATCCCCTGGTAGGGTAAGGGGCATAGTCTTCCACCTGTCCCCGTAGGGAATGCCCCCAGTAAGCAGAGCCCTGCTACACTAGGTTGGATAGACTACACCTCTATCACGGTAGAGACACAACTCCTAAATAGAGGAAGTCAGTTCCAGTAAGAACCAGCCCCCTGTCCCTGATTGGACAGCAGGCCTGATTGCACTACCTTCTCTGACTCACTGAGCTGCAAGGTGGGGAGAAAACCAATGATTACTCCTGGCCAACCCACCCTACTAGGGATTACTGCCAGGAGGAGGGCAGACTTATAGCCCAAAACCAGCCAGGGCTACACACCCTACACCCTGCACCCTGTCCTGCACCTCATTCCTTATACACCCTGCACCCTGTCCTGCACCTCATTCCTTATACACCCTGCACCCCGTCCTGCACCTCATTCCTTATTCCCTTTACCTGCGATAGTTTTCCAGTTCCCGTCCAGCAGTTTGAAGATTGTGTTGTCTTTGTTCACTCCCCACACTCCAGCCGGTCCCACACTCACATGGATCAGCTGTCCCGGGACCTGCACCCAGGTATTACTGCTCCACCTGTAAATGTTCCCATCGTCCGAGACGCCATAAACTGCCCCGTTACCGGCATCCACCTGCTTCAGCTTCCCGGGGACCTGTGTGCACTGCAGTGCTGGGAACAGACAGGTGAGTGCAGGGTGTGAGCATGTGCAGGATTGGGGAGCAGTGAGGGCTGTGTGTGCAGGATTGGGGAGCAGTGAGGGCTGTGTGCACTGCAGTGCTGGGAACAGACAGGTGAGTGCAGGGTGAGAGCATGTGCAGGATTGGGGAGCAGTGAGGGCTGTGTGTGCAGGATTGGGGAGCAGTGAGGGCTGTGTGCACTGCAGTGCTGGGAACAGACAGGTGAGTGCAGGGTGAGAGCATGTGCAGGATTGGGGAGCAGTGAGGGCTGTGTGCACTGCAGTGCTGGGAACAGACAGGTGAGTGCAGGGTGAGGGAGGAGCCAGCAGCTTGCTGCAGCATTTAAAGAGTAGTATGTGCGGAGGTTGGATCAGTGTGTGTTTGGGGAGAGCGAGGGGAGCAACAGGGTGTGTGTGTGGGGGGGGGGAGGCAGGAGTTAGTTTCTGTGTTTTTGAGGGGGAGGGGGAGGGGTAGCTGTGTGTGACGTCTGCGTACGCAGGATTGTGGGGCAGTGATAGCTGTGTGTGCAGGATTGGGGGGGCAGTGACAGCTGTGTGTGCAGGATTGGGGGGGCAGTGACAGCTGTGTGTGCAGGATTGTGGGGCAGTGATAGCTGTGTGTGCAGGATTGGGGGGGCAGTGACAGCTGTGTGTGCAGGATTGGGGAGGGGGCAGTGATAGCTGTGTGTGCAGGATTGGCCGGGGCAGTGATAGCTATGTGTGCAGGATTGGGGAGGGGGCAGTGATAGCTGTGTGTGCAGGATTGGGGGGCAGTGAAGGCTGTGTGTGCAGGATTGGGGGGGCAGTGATAGCTGTGTGTGCAGGATTGGGGAGGGGGCAGTGATAGCTGTGTGTGCAGGATTGGGGGGCAGTGACAGCTGTGTGTGCAGGATTGGGGGGCAGTGAAGGCTGTGTGTGCAGGATTGGGGGGGCAGTGATAGCTGTGTGTGCAGGATTGGGGGGGCAGTGATATCTGTGTGCAGGATTGGGGGGCAGTCACAGCTGCATGTGCAGGATTTGGGGGGAAGTGATAGCTGTGTGCAGGATTAGGGGGGCAGTGACAGCTGTGTGTGCAGGATTGGGGGGGCAGTGACAGCTGTGTGTGCAGGATTGGGGGGGCAGTGACAGCTGTGTGTGCAGGATTGGGGGGGCAGTGACGGCTGTGTGTGCAGGATTGGGGTGCAGTGACAGCTGTGTGTGCAGGATTGGGGGGAAGTGACGGCTGCGTGTGCAGGATTGGGGTGCAGTGATAGCTGTGTGTGCAGGATTGGGGGGAAGTGACGGCTGCGTGTGCAGGATTGGGGGGGGGGGCAGTGAAGGCTGCATGTGCAGTATTGGGGGGGGGGCAGTGAAGGCTGCGTGTGCAGGATTGGGGGGGCAGTGAAGGCTGCGTGTGCAGGATTGGGGGGCAGTGAAGGCTGCGTGTGCAGGATTTGGGGGGCAGTGAAGGCTGCGTGTCTAGGATTTGGGGGGCAGTGAAGGCTGTGTGTGCAGGATTGGGGGGGCAGTGAAGGCTGCGTGTGCAGGATTTGGCGGGGGTAGTGATAGCTGTGTGTGCAGGATTTGGCGGGGATGTGATAGCTGCGTGTGCAGGATTGGGGGGCAGTGATAGCTGTGTGTGCAGGATTGGGGGGGCAGTGATGGCTGCGTGTGCAGGATTGGGGGGGGCAGTGATGGCTGTGTGTGCAGGATTGGGGGGCAGTGACAGCTGTGTGTGCAGGATTGGGGGGGCAGTGACAGCTGTGTGTGCATGATTGGGGGGGCAGTGACAGCTGTGTGTACAGGATTGGGAGGGCAGTGACAGCTGCGTGTGCAGTATTGGGGGGGCAGTGACGGGTGTGTGCAGGATTGGGGGGGCAGTGATAGCTATGTGTGCAGGATTGGGGATCAGTGATAGCTGTGTGTGCAGGATTGGCCGGGGCAGTGATAGCTGTGTGTGCAGGATTGGGGGGGGCAGTGATAGCTGTGTGTGCAGGATTGGAGGGGCAGTGATAGCTATGTGTGCAGGATTGGGGGGCAGTGATAGCTATGTGTGCAGGATTGGGGGGCAGTGATAGCTGTGTGTGCAGGATTGGGAGGGCAGTGATAGCTGTGTGTGCAGGATTGGAGGGGCAGTGATAGCTATGTGTGCAGGATTGGGGAGCAGTGATAGCTGTGTGTGCAGGATTGGGGAGCAGTGATAGCTGTGTGTGCAGGATTGGAGGGGCAGTGATAGCTATGTGTGCAGGATTGGGGGGCAGTGATAGCTATGTGTGCAGGATTGGGGAGCAGTGATAGCTGTGTGTGCAGGATTGGGAGGGCAGTGACAGCTGTGTGTGCAGGATTGGGAGGGCAGTGACAGCTGTGTGTGCAGTATTGGGGGGGCAGTGACGGATGTGTGTGCAGGATTGGGGGGCAGTGACAGCTGAGTGTGCAGGATTGGGGGGGCAGTGACAGCTGCGTGTGCAGGATTGGGGGGGCAGTGATGGCTGTGTGTGCAAGATTGGGGGGGCAGTGACGGCTGTAAGAGACAGTACAGGAATAGCAGAGGGAGTTGTAATGCAGGGTTAGGGTGCGGCATTATATAAAGTATATATAATAAGATATTGTGTTACCTGCTCCGGCTCCTGTATACACAAGGAAGAGATAGAAGAGATGCAGCATGTTGGGTGGAGGCTCAGACGATGATATGAGAAGCAGTATAGAGAGCTCTCCCATTTATACCACTCCATTAACTCCTCCCTCTATCAGTGGGAGGGACAGAGAGGTGGAGTGAGAGGGAGGGACTGAAGGATATATTATATGTATGTATAATTTACAGAAGAATATATTATATTTATAATGTGCAAAGCAATATCGTGTGTGTGTGTGTGTGTGTGTGTGTGTGTGTGTGTGTGTGTGTGTGTGTGTGTGTGTGTGTGTGTTTTCACAGGAGACCGGGTTATTTACATCTTTTTACCGGGATCATTCATTGAGAAAAACAAGGTGATGAAATAAGTTGAAATTTATTCGACATAAATTCGCTTACACACAGTGATACACAAAATATAGACAAAAAGACACACTTAATTTGGGACTGGGGTTGAAAACTAGACTTTCCTAGGTGCAGGGAGAATTTTGCCGTGACCGGGACTTAGCCCAGAATCTCCTGGAACTAAATCGCCATAAAGTTCCAACGCCCCCGCTAATTTTTCATCCGAGAACTTGGGCGCAAATGTCGGGACTTAGTCTCTGGCGGGCAGGCTTTTCAGGCTTGAATTCGAATCCGGTTCCTCTGCTATTCGCACAGAAGCAACTTTGGAAAGCCCGCCCGCGCTATTACTACCAGAGACTACGAAACTGATCGGCTCACAGATTCATATAGTATTTAAAGTTTCACTCACTCTCCCTGGCTATCTCAATGCCTCCCCTCTCCCTGCCTCCCCTCTCCCTGCCTCCTCTCTCCCTGCCTCCCCTCTCCCTGCCTCCCCTCTCCCTGCCTCCCCTCTCCCTGCCTCCCCTCTCCCTGGCTATCTCCCTGCCTCCCCTCTCCCTGCCTCCCGTCTCCCTGCCTCCCTCTCCCTGCCTCCCCTCTCCCTGCCTCCCCTCTCCCTGCCTCCCTCTCCCTGCCTCCCCTCTCCCTGCCTCCCCTCTCCCTGCCTCCCCTCTCCCTGCCTCCCCTCTCCCTGCCTCCCCTCTCCCTGCCTCCCCTCTCCCTGCCTCCCCTCTCCCTGCCTCCCCTCTCCCTGGCTATCTCAATGCCTTCCCTCTCCCTGCCTCCCCTCTCCCTGCCTCCCCTCTCCCTGCCTCCCCTCTCCCTGCCTCCCCTCTCCCTGCCACCTCTCTCCCTGCCTCCCCTCTCCATGCCACCTCTCTCCCTGGCTATCTCAATGTCACCCGCTGGGCAGGCTCCGCCAGGTCTGGCATCCCGGAATACGGCCATTGATTTCCGGACCTGGTACTCCGCCTTTCCCTGCTGACCAAATGCTGCTCACACCTCTGGGCATCCTCTGGCTACTTTAAACTCCGATGTCCAGCAATCTTACCGGCGCCTGTGGGTTTGCTCCGGCAGCCTGTTTGGACTTCAGTTCCGAAGGTAAAAAAAACATTACATTATTAAAGTTTATATTTCATACACTTCTGAGTCTCTGGGTACAGGGGACAGAAAAGGAAACATGTTGTAGTTTTATTTCTGTAGAATCGGTGGATTGGTCAGCGCACGGGTTTTTAGCTCACAGGATGAAAAGAGAAAATGAGGGACACGTTATTAGTGTTAAGCCAGACTAAACATTAACCAATAATACAATGTGGTTGTCTAAAATGAATAATAAAAAAATGCTCGAATAAAAAATAAAAAATCTTTTAAAAGACTTGGTTAAAAGCCTGAATTTAAGGCTTGGATGAAAAAGCCTAAATAAAAACTACTTCATATACTTTTCTAAAATGGAATTCTGTGGTTGATGGTGGGGTGAGGGATGTAAAATGAAAATGTTAGGACTGTGGGGGCGGGTGATTAGCGCGCTCTTGCGCAGCCTGCTGCCAAACAGGGATGGTGATGCTGCTTATGCAGTACTATACAGCCTGCTAAAATAGCAAATGTGTGGTGCTACAAAAAAAAGCCTTTTGAGACAAAAAATATATCTTGATAGGAGAATCCTGTGGTGCAACCCCCCTGTGGTTGAATGGCTGAATAAGCCCAAGTAGAATAGGTGAAAGCTGCTGATATAGCTCCAATAATAAACCGACTAGCGGACTAGGGTCCTCACAATCACTGCAGTAAGGGACCTCACATACATGTGAACCAGCATATAAATGTCGGAATGGAGATTAACCAGATAATGTCCAAATAGTGAGATGGTAGATTGAAATAATTACTCACTCAGAGTCAGCTTGTCCTCCTTCTCATCCCTGTAGATGTATCTTCATCCACTTGAGGGGGGTGTGCATCCGTTTTTTCTATGGTCCTGAAAGTTTGCAGATGGGAAAAAGCAGGCACTGGCAGCCACACAGGATCAGCAAATAAAGATTAGTAAAGAGAGCTAGTTCCCATACAAAAGTTTAATGGATACTACAAAAAGATTACAACAACATTGTGGGGTGCTGAGCCCCCCCACCAACGCGTTTCGAGCGCTAGCTCTTTATCAAGGTGACTTTACAGTACTCACCCTGCCGTTTTTGTAGTCCCCAGAAGCGCGCCAAAATTCACTGCCAAACACTTCCTGAAACTCTCAGGAGAGACGTCGGCGTGATGATGTCAGCGCGCGACCAAGGGAATACAGAAAAAAACTTCAATTATTGAAAACTTTATTAAACAAACATTTTAACATTAAAAATCGACGCGAGTACCAGGCATGTCTTCTGATAGTAAAAAACACTAACAAACCCAGTGCTATGACAGAAATATAAGGAAAAATAGTTAGAAGAGACATACATGTGTACATTTATATTAAACTTTTTCAGAAGACATACCTATAAAGCGGATGGATCCAGATTGTAAAGTGTATATATTCTAAGTCATGGATTGATTTTGACTATACACTATATTTATTGTATATTTCAGATTCCAAACCGTTTATTTATGAAAGAGTACAATATTGTTGCATTTGGAAGCGTTTTCGATTGACATATATTACTTTATATCTTACCTTAAATGCTATATTTTTTGCAATCACAATGCTGCAAATATTAAATATTAATATTTAATTAAGACGTCTCTCCTGAGAGTTTCAGGAAGTGTTTGGCAGTGAATTTTGGCGCGCTTCTGGGGACTACAAAAACGGCAGGGTGAGTACTGTAAAGTCACCTTGATAAAGAGCTAGCGCTCGAAACGCGTTGGTGGGGGGGCTCAGCACCCCACAATGTTGTTGTAATCTTTTTGTAGTATCCATTAAACCTTTGTATGGGAACTAGCTCTCTTTACTAATCTTTATTTGCTGATCCTGTGTGGCTGCCAGTGACTGCTTTTTCCCATCTGCAAACTATACAGCCTGCTGTCTGGCAAAGATAGTGATGCTGATTTGGCAGTATTCGTTGTATTTGAGTGTTGCCAGAAGCAGTGGCTTCCTCCTCCTTCTACTGGAGGTGGTATGCGGTGCTGGTTAAAAAAACAAAGTTTCCACAATCTTGAATTACAGACCTCACGATTTACGTGGGACATCTGGTCCAGATGTAAATATAAATATAACCTCTCCTCTAATAATTCCCAACTCACCCCACTCGTTAATAACCCCAAATTCCCTCCGGGATGTGGATCTAAACTGTTCGCCCACTTTAACACACGGGGTATAGAGGCGATTGTCGATCTACTGAGCCTGGGGAAGCTCCTGAGCTACCAAGAACTGAGGACCAAATTTAAACTCAAAGAATTGGACACTTTCAAATACCTCCAAATTAGAAACTTTGTGCGAACTACCTGCCCTCTTCCAGAATACCCCACTCTCACTACGTTTGAAAACCTGTGTCAGGCCAAGACCTACCAGAAGGGTCTAATCTCAGATATATATAACGTGCTTATGCACACAACGACTCCCACACAGCATGATTACATGCTCAGATGGGCAGCTGACCTGAACATTAATATAGAAAGAGAGACTTGGGAGGAAATCTGGCAGGCAGCCTCAGAAACTTCCCTATGCACTACAATTAAGGAGAACATTTATAAGATCATGTTAGGCTGGTATCTTACCACGATTAAACCAGATCTACCCTCTGGCTTCAGACCAATGTTGGAGAGGCTGTGGTAATAGAGGGGACATGGTCCACATCTGGTGGACCTGTCCAGAAATTGTGAAATACTGGACCAAGGTCCAAATTCTGATAAAAGAGGTCACCGACCTAGAAGTTCCTATTGAACCACTGACCTTCCTGTTGGCCGCACCCATGCCGAATATTGTTCGGCCCACCAGGAAATTAATATCCTTCATTCTTACCGCGGCGAGATGCTGTATTGCGGCCTCCTGGAGGAAAACAGCAGTCCCGGCACTGAACACGATTAAAAAGCGAATTAGCGAGGTAATGATCATGGAAAGGCTTGCCGCCACCGTGAGGCATAAAATCCCCGCTTACGAAGCTATCTGGGAACCTTGGTTCCTCCTCTCCAGAGACCGCCACCCAAACCCAACAAGATAGAGGCCTACTCTCCCCCCCCCCATATGGGACTCAGTGACGACCCCACTCAGAGTTCTACCTACCAGTCAAATGGGCTGCCCCTCTCACCCTACTCCCCCCCCTCTCTCTCTCCCACCCACTTCCCCACACCCCTCCCCCCTAGGTCTTCACTCTCGGAAGACACCACCTCTCCCCCTTTTTTCCCTCCCGACAACTGAGGTTGCCACCCTGTTCCCCCCCCCCCCCCCCCCAAAAAAAAAAAAAAACGTTACCTGGAAAAATGTTAGGCGATGTTAAAATGTCTGATAAACTGTATTATCTAAATGCCTAATAAAAAAATATGGGGAAAAAAAAAAAAAAAAACAAAGTTTCTGGTGTAGGGGTGACTACCTACTCCTCCTTATGGAGGTGGTATGTAAGTGACTTCTCTCCCGGGTGCCCGATTCAAAGAAAGAAAGGGCCAAAACCGGTGAGTGGGTGAAAATAAATTTATTAAGTGCATAAAACAGCAGACAGGAAAAAACACTTACGATACAGTTTGTGTAACAGCCCAGCTTCAGCCTGATCGTCCGATGGCGCTCCTCCGACCGGTGTATCCCCCGTTACCGCGTCCGATGGCGGGAACCGGAAGGGGAGGGCTTACCTGCCTTATTCCCCACACACTTTCCCTTGGAGTCAGACTGGACTCAGAGTCCCCCCTCAACCTCATATACGGTCAGGGCACCCACAAACCCTATTCTGGTTGTGGGACACCTTGGCACTAGCTGGGGTACCCCCCTTAACCCAGGGATTCCCTCAGCTACAGGAATACATGTATATCCCTGTGCCTCATTCTCCTTTCTGGGCTGTGCTGAAGCAGGTACCCAAGTGATGAGTCACGCTTGCGTTTTCAAAGGGAGGTATTGCCGGGACAATGGGACTACATGTATCCGAGAGTCAGGCATTTTTAGGGGAACCAACAACTCTGGACCCCATCCTCCTAAACACATTCTGTCACCAGTTCCTCCGTAAAAAAAACTTGAAACTCATCCCCCAGCAATTCCCGCTCGCTGGCACGCCCGGAAACTCATCCCCCAGCAATTCCCGCTCGCTGGCACGCCCGGAAACTCATCCCCCAGCAATTCCCGCTCGCTGGCACGCCCGGAAACCCATCCCCCAGCAATTCCCGCTCGCTGGCACGCCCAGAAACTCATACCCCAGCAATTCCCGCTCGCTGGCACGCCCAGAAACTCATACCCCAGCAATTCCCGCTCGCTGGCACGCCCGGAAACTCATCCCCCAGCAATCCCCGCTAGCTGGCACGCCCGGAAACTCATCCCCCAGCAATCCCCGCTCGCTGGCACGCCCAGAAACTCATCCCCCAGCAATCCCCGCTCGCTGGCACGCCCAGAAACTCATCCCCCAGCAATCCCCGCTCGCTGGCACGCCCAGAAACTCATCCCCCAGCAATCCCCGCTCGCTGGCACGCCCGAAAACTCATCCCCCAGCAATGCCCGCTCGCTGGCAGGCCCGGAAACTCATCCCCCAGCAATCCCTGCTCACTGGCAGGCCCGGAAACTCATCCTCCAGCAATCCCTGCTCGCTGGCACGCCCGGAAACTCATCCCCCAGCAATCCCTGCTCGCTGGCACGCCCGGAAACTCATCCCCCAGCAATTCCCGCTCGCTGACACGCCCGGAAACTCATCCCCCAGCAATCCCTGCTCGCTGGCACGCCCGGAAACTCATCCCCCAGCAATCCCTGCTCGCTGGCACGCCCGGAAACTCATCCCCCAGCAATCCCCACTCGCTGGCACGCCCGAAAACTCATCCCCCAGCAATACCCGCATGCTGGCACGCCCGGAAACTCATCCCCCAGCAATCCCTGCTCGCTGGCACGCCCGGAGACTCATCCCCCAGCAATCCAAGCTCGATGGCACGCCCGGAAACTCATCCCCCAGCAATCCCCGCTCGCTGGCACGCCTGGAAACTCATCCCCCAGCAAACCCTGCTCGCTGGCACGCCCGGAAACTCATCCCCCAGCAATCCCCGCTCGCTGGCACGCCTGGAAACTCATCCCCCAGCAATCCCCGCTCGCTGGCACGCCCGAAAACTCATCCCCCAGCAATCCCCGCTCGCTGGCACGCCTGGAAACTCATCCCCCAGCAATCCCCGCTCGCTGGCACGCCCGAAAACTCATCCCCCAGCAATCCCCGCATGCTGGCACGCCCGGAAACTCATCCCCCAGCAATCCCCGCTCGATGGCACGCCCGGAAACTCATCCCCCAGCATTCCCCGCTCGCTGGCACGCCCGGAAACTCATCCCCCAGCAATCCCCGCTCGCTGGCACGCCCGGAAACTAATCCCCCAGCAATCCCCACTCGCTAGCACGCCCGGAAACTCATCCCCAGCAATCCCCGCTCGCTGGCACGCCCGGAAACTCATCCCCCAGCAATCCCCGCTCGCTGGCACACCCGGAAACTCATCCCCCAGCAAACCCCGCTCGCTGGCACGCCCGGAAACTCATCCCCCAGCAATCCCCGCTCGCTGGCACGCCCGGAAACTCATCCCCCAGCAATCCCGCTCACTGGCACGCCCGGAAACTCATCCCCCAGCAATCCCCGCTCGCTGGCACACCCGGAAACTCATCCCCCAGCAAACCCCGCTCGCTGGCACGCCCGGAAACTCATCCCCCAGCAATCCCCGCTCGCTGGCACGCCCGGAAACTCATCCCCCAGCAATCCCGCTCACTGGCACGCCCGGAAACTCATCCCCCAGCAATTCCCGCTCACTGGCACGCCCGAAAACTCATCCCCCAGCAATCCCCGCTCGCTGGCACGCCTGGAAACTCATCCCCCAGCAATCCCCGCTCGCTGGCACGCCCGAAAACTCATCCCCCAGCAATCCCCGCATGCTGGCACGCCCGGAAACTCATCCCCCAGCAATCCCCGCTCGATGGCACGCCCGGAAACTCATCCCCCAGCATTCCCCGCTCGCTGGCACGCCCGGAAACTCATCCCCCAGCAATCCCCGCTCGCTGGCACGCCCGGAAACTAATCCCCCAGCAATCCCCACTCGCTAGCACGCCCGGAAACTCATCCCCAGCAATCCCCGCTCGCTGGCACGCCCGGAAACTCATCCCCCAGCAATCCCCGCTCGCTGGCACACCCGGAAACTCATCCCCCAGCAAACCCCGCTCGCTGGCACGCCCGGAAACTCATCCCCCAGCAATCCCCGCTCGCTGGCACGCCCGGAAACTCATCCCCCAGCAATCCCGCTCACTGGCACGCCCGGAAACTCATCCCCCAGCAATTCCCGCTCACTGGAACGCCCGGAAACTCATCCCCCAGCAATCCCCGCTCGCTGGCACGCCCAGAAACTCATCCCCCAGCAATCGCCGCTCGCTGGCACGCCCGGAAACTCATCCCCCAGCAATCCCTGCTCGCTGGCACGCCCGGAAACTCATCCCCCAGCAATTCCCGCTCGCTGGAACGCCCGGAAACTCATCCCCCAGCAATGCCCGCTCGCTGGCAGGCCCGGAAACTCATCCCCCAGCAATCCCTGCTCGCTGGCAAGCCCGGAAACTCATCCCCCAGCAATCCCCGCTCGCTGGCATGCCCGGAAACTCATCCCCCAGCAATCCCCGCTCGCTGGCACGCCTGGAAACTCATCCCCCAGCAAACCCCGCTCGCTGGCACGCCCGGAAACTCATCCCCCAGCAATCCCCGCTCGCTGGCACGCCAGGAAACTCATCCCCCAGCAATCCCCGCTCGCTGGCACGCCCGGAAACTCATCCCCCAGCAATCCCCGCTCGCTGGCACGCCCGGAAACTCATCCCCAGCAATCCCCGCACGCTAGCACGCCCGGAAACTCATTCCCCAGCAATCCCCGCTCGCTGGCACGCCCGGAAACTCATCCCCCAGCAATCCCTGCTCGCTGGCACGCCCGGAAACTCATCCCCCAGCAATCCCCGCTCGCTGGCACGCCTGGAAACTCATCCCCCAGCAATCCCCGCTCGCTGGTATGCCCGAAAACTCATCCCCCAGCAATCCCCGCATGCTGGCACGCCCGGAAACTCATCCCCCAGCAATCCCTGCTCACTGGCACGCCCGGAAACTCATTCCCCAGCATTCCCCGCTCGCTGGCACGCCCGGAAACTCATTCCCCAGCATTCCCCGCTTGCTGGCACGCCCGGAAACTCATCCCCCAGCAATCCCCGCTCGCTGGCACGCCCGGAAACTCATTCCCCAGCATTCCCCCCTCGCTGGCACGCCCGGAAACTCATTAACCAGCATTCCCCGCTCGCTGGCACGCCCGGAAACTCATCCCCCAGCAATCCCCACTCGCTGGCACGCCCGGAAACTCATCCCCAGCAATCCCCGCTCGCTGGCACGCCCGGAAACTCATCCCCAGCAATCCCCGCTCGCTGGCACGCCCGGAACCTCATCCCCCAGCATTCCCCGCTCGCTGGCAGGCCCGGAAACTCATCCCCCAGCAATCCCCGCTCGCTGGCAGGCCCGGAAACTCATCCCCCAGCAATCCCCGCTCGCTGGCACGCCCAGAAACTCATCCCCCAGCAATTCCCGCTCGCTGGAACGCCCGAAAACTCATCCCCCAGCAATGCCCGCTCGCTGGCAGGCCCGGAAACTCATCCCCCAGCAATCCCTGCTCACTGGCACGCCCGGAAACTCATCCTCCAGCAATCCCTGCTCGCTGGCACGACCGGAAACTCATCCCCCAGCAATCCCTGCTCGCTGGCACGCCCAGAAACTCATCCCCCAGCAATCCCTGCTCGCTGGCACGCCCGGAAACTCATCCCCCAGCAATTCCCGCTCGCTGACACGCCCGGAAACTTATCCCCCAGCAATCCCTGCTCGCTGGCACGCCCGGAAACTCATCCCCCAGCAATCCCTGCTCGCTGGCACGCCCGGAAACTCATCCCCCAGCAATCCCCGCTCGCTGGCACGCCCGAAAACTCATCCCCCAGCAATACCCGCATGCTGTCACGCCCGGAAACTCATCCCCCAGCAATCCCTGCTCACTGGCACGCCCGGAAACTCATCCTCCAGCAATCCCTGCTCGCTGGCACGCCCGGAAACTCATCCCCCAGCAATCCCTGCTCGCTGGCACGCCCGGAAACTCATCCCCCAGCATTCCCCGCTCGCTGGCACGCCCGGAAACTCATCCCCCAGCAATCCCCGCTCGCTGGCACGCCCGGAAACTCATCCCCAGCAATCCCCGCTCGCTGGCACGCCCGGAAACTCATTCCCCAGCATTCCCCGCTCGCTGGCACGCCCGGAAACTCATCCCCCAGCAATCCCCGCTCGCTGGCACGCCCGGAAACTCATTCCCCAGCATTCCCCGCTCGCTGGCACGCCCGGAAACTCATTTCCCAGCATTCCCCGCTCGCTGGCATGCCCGGAAACTCATCCCCCAGCAATCCCCGCTCGCTGGCACGCCCGGAAACTCATCCCCCAGCAATCCCCGCTCGCTGGCACGCCCGGAAACTCATCCCCCAGCAATCCCGCTCACTGGCACGCCCGGAAACTCATCCCCCAGCAATTCCCGCTCGCTGGAACGCCCGGAAACTCATCCCCCAGCAATCCCCGCTCGCTGGCACGCCCAGAAACTCATCCCCCAGCAATCGCCGCTCGCTGGCACGCCCGGAAACTCATCCCCCAGCAATCCCTGCTCGCTGGCACGCCCGGAAACTCATCCCCCAGCAATTCCCGCTCGCTGGAACGCCCGGAAACTCATCCCCCAGCAATGCCCGCTCGCTGGCAGGCCCGGAAACTCATCCCCCAGCAATCCCTGCTCGCTGGCACGGCCGGAAACTCATCCCCCAGCAATCCCCGCTCGCTGGCATGCCCGGAAACTCATCCCCCAGCAATCCCCGCTCGCTGGCACGCCTGGAAACTCATCCCCCAGCAAACCCCGCTCGCTGGCACGCCCGGAAACTCATCCCCCAGCAATCCCCGCTCGCTGGCACGCCAGGAAACTCATCCCCCAGCAATCCCCGCTCGCTGGCACGCCCGGAAACTCATCCCCCAGCAATCCCCGCTCGCTGGCACGCCCGGAAACTCATCCCCAGCAATCCCCGCACGCTAGCACGCCCGGAAACTCATTTCCCAGCAATCCCCGCTCGCTGGCACGCCCGGAAACTCATCCCCCAGCAATCCCTGCTCGCTGGCACGCCCGGAAACTCATCCCCCAGCAATCCCCGCTCGCTGGCACGCCTGGAAACTCATCCCCCAGCAATCCCCGCTCGCTGGTATGCCCGAAAACTCATCCCCCAGCAATCCCCGCATGCTGGCACGCCCGGAAACTCATCCCCCAGCAATCCCTGCTCACTGGCACGCCCGGAAACTCATTCCCCAGCATTCCCCGCTCGCTGGCACGCCCGGAAACTCATTCCCCAGCATTCCCCGCTTGCTGGCACGCCCGGAAACTCATCCCCCAGCAATCCCCGCTCGCTGGCACGCCCGGAAACTCATTCCCCAGCATTCCCCCCTCGCTGGCACGCCCGGAAACTCATTAACCAGCATTCCCCGCTCGCTGGCACGCCCGGAAACTCATCCCCCAGCAATCCCCACTCGCTGGCACGCCCGGAAACTCATCCCCAGCAATCCCCGCTCGCTGGCACGCCCGGAAACTCATCCCCAGCAATCCCCGCTCGCTGGCACGCCCGGAACCTCATCCCCCAGCATTCCCCGCTCGCTGGCAGGCCCGGAAACTCATCCCCCAGCAATCCCCGCTCGCTGGCAGGCCCGGAAACTCATCCCCCAGCAATCCCCGCTCGCTGGCACGCCCAGAAACTCATCCCCCAGCAATTCCCGCTCGCTGGAACGCCCGAAAACTCATCCCCCAGCAATGCCCGCTCGCTGGCAGGCCCGGAAACTCATCCCCCAGCAATCCCTGCTCACTGGCACGCCCGGAAACTCATCCTCCAGCAATCCCTGCTCGCTGGCACGACCGGAAACTCATCCCCCAGCAATCCCTGCTCGCTGGCACGCCCAGAAACTCATCCCCCAGCAATCCCTGCTCGCTGGCACGCCCGGAAACTCATCCCCCAGCAATTCCCGCTCGCTGACACGCCCGGAAACTTATCCCCCAGCAATCCCTGCTCACTGGCACGCCCGGAAACTCATCCCCCAGCAATCCCTGCTCGCTGGCACGCCCGGAAACTCATCCCCCAGCAATCCCCGCTCGCTGGCACGCCCGAAAACTCATCCCCCAGCAATACCCGCATGCTGTCACGCCCGGAAACTCATCCCCCAGCAATCCCTGCTCACTGGCACGCCCGGAAACTCATCCTCCAGCAATCCCTGCTCGCTGGCACGCCCGGAAACTCATCCCCCAGCAATCCCTGCTCGCTGGCACGCCCGGAAACTCATTCCCCAGCATTCCCCGCTCGCTGGCACGCCCGGAAACTCATCCCCCAGCAATCCCCGCTCGCTGGCACGCCCGGAAACTCATCCCCAGCAATCCCCGCTCGCTGGCACGCCCGGAAACTCATTCCCCAGCATTCCCCGCTCGCTGGCACGCCCGGAAACTCATCCCCCAGCAATCCCCGCTCGCTGGCACGCCCGGAAACTCATTCCCCAGCATTCCCCGCTCGCTGGCACGCCCGGAAACTCATTCCCCAGCATTCCCCGCTCGCTGGCACGCCCGGAAACTCATCCCCCAGCAATCCCCGCTCGCTGGCACGCCCGGAAACTCATCCCCCAGCAATCCCCGCTCGCTGGCACGCCCGGAAACTCATCCCCCAGCAATCCCAGCTCGCTGGCAGGCCCGGAACCTCATCCCCCAGCAATCCCCGCTCGCTGGCAGGCCCGGAAACTCATCCCCCAGCAATCCCCGCACGCTGGCAGGCCCGGAAACTCATCCCCCAGCAATCCCCGCTCGCTGGCACGCCCAGAAACTCATCCCCCAGCAATTCCCGCTCGCTGGAACGCCCGAAAACTCATCCCCCAGCAATGCCCGCTCGCTGGCAGGCCCGGAAACTCATCCCCCAGCAATCCCTGCTCACTGGCACGCCCGGAAACTCATCCTCCAGCAATCCCTGCTCGCTGGCACGCCCGGAAACTCATCCCCCAGCAATCCCTGCTCGCTGGCACGCCCGGAAACTCATCCCCCAGCAATTCCCGCTCGCTGACACGCCCGGAAACTTATCCCCCAGCAATCCCTGCTCGCTGGCACGCCCGGAAACTCATCCCCCAGCAATCCCTGCTCGCTGGCACGCCCGGAAACTCATCCCCCAGCAATCCCCGCTCGCTGGCACGCCCGAAAACTCATCCCCCAGCAATACCCGCATGCTGTCACGCCCGGAAACTCATCCCCCAGCAATCCCTGCTCACTGGCACGCCCGGAAACTCATCCTCCAGCAATCCCTGCTCGCTGGCACGCCCGGAAACTCATCCCCCAGCAATCCCTGCTCGCTGGCACGCCCGGAAACTCATCCCCCAGCAATTCCCGCTCGCTGACACGCCCGGAAACTCATCCCCCAGCAATCCCTGCTCGCTGGCACGCCCGGAAACTCATCCCCCAGCAATCCCTGCTCGCTGGCACGCCCAGAAACTCATCCCCCAGCAATCCCCGCTCGCTGGCACGCCCGAAAACTCATTCCCCAGCATTCCCCGCTCGCTGGCACGCCCGGAAACTCATCCCCCAGCAATCCCCGCTCGCTGGCAGGCCCAGAAACTCATCCCCCAGCAATCCCCGCTCGCTGGCACGCCCAGAAACTCATCCCCCAGCAATTCCCGCTCGCTGGAACGCCCGAAAACTCATCCCCCAGCAATGCCCGCTCGCTGGCAGGCCTGGAAACTCATCCCCCAGCAATCCCTGCTCACTGGCACGCCCGGAAACTCATCCTCCAGCAATCCCTGCTCGCTGGCACGCCCGGAAACTCACCCCCCAGCAATCCCCGCTCGCTGGCACGCCCGAAAACTCATCCCCCAGCAATACCCGCATGCTGGCACGCCCGGAAACTCATCCCCCAGCAATCCCTGCTCGATGGCACGCCCGGAAACTCATCCCCCAGCATTCCCCGCTCGCTGGCACGCCCGGAAACTCATCCCCCAGCAATCCCCGCTCGCTGGCACGCCTGGAAACTCATCCCCCAGCAATCCCCGCTCGCTGGCTCGCCCGAAAACTCATCCCCCAGCAATCCCCGCATGCTGGCACGCCCGGAAACTCATCCCCCAGCAATCCCCGCTCGTTGGCACACCCGGAAACTCATCCCCCAGAATTCCCCGCTCGCTGGCACGCCCGGAAACTCATCCCCCAGCAATCCCCGCTCGCTGGCACGCCCGGAAACTAATCCCCCAGCAATCCCCGCTCGCTGGCACGCCCGGAAACTCATCCCCAGCAATCCCCGCTCGCTGGCACGCCCGGAAACTCATCCCCCAGCAATCCCCGCTCGCTGGCACGCCCAGAAACTCATCCCTCAGCAATCGCCGCTCGCTGGCACGCCCGGAAACTCATCCCCCAGCAATCCCCGCTCGCTGGCACGCCTGGAAACTCATCCCCCAGCAAACCCCGCTCGCTGGCACACCCGGAAACTCATCCCCCCAGCAATCCCCGCTCGCTGGCACGCCCGGAAACTCATCCCCCAGCAATCCCCGCTCGCTGGCACGCCCGGAAACTCATCCCCAGCAATCCCCGCACGCTAGCACGCCCGGAAACTCATCCCCCAGCAATCCCCGCTCGCTGGCACGCCCGGAAACTCATCCCCCAGCAAACCCCGCTCGCTGGCACGCCCGGAAACTCATCCCCCAGCAATCCCCGCTCGCTGGCACGCCCGGAAACTCATCCCCCAGCAATCCCCGCTCGCTGGCATGCCCGGAAACTCATTCCCCAGCAATTCCCGCTCGCTGGCACGCCCGGAAACTCATCCCCCAGCAATCCCCGCTCGCTGGCACGCCCGGAAACTCATTCCCCAGCATTCCCCGCTCGCTGGCACGCCCGGAAACTCATTCCCCAGCATTCCCCGCTTGCTGGCACGCCCGGAAACTCATCCCCCAGCAATCCCCGCTCGCTGGCACGCCCGGAAACTCATCCCCCAGCAATCCCCGCTCGCTGGCACGCCCGGAAACTCATCCCCCAGCAATCCCAGCTCGCTGGCAGGCCCGGAACCTCATCCCCCAGCAATCCCCGCTCGCTGGCAGGCCCGGAAACTCATCCCCCAGCAATCCCCGCTCGCTGGCAGGCCCGGAAACTCATCCCCCAACAATCCCCGCTCGCTGGCACGCCCAGAAACTCATCCCCCAGCAATTCCCGCTCGCTGGAACGCCCGAAAACTCATCCCCCAGCAATGCCCGCTCGCTGGCAGGCCCGGAAACTCATCCCCCAGCAATCCCTGCTCACTGGCATGCCCGGAAACTCATCCTCCAGCAATCCCTGCTCGCTGGCACGCCCGGAAACTCATCCCCCAGCAATCCCTGCTCGCTGGCACGCCCGGAAACTCATCCCCCAGCAATTCCCGCTCGTGACACGCCCGGAAACTTATCCCCCAGCAATCCCTGCTCGCTGGCACGCCCGGAAACTCATCCCCCAGCAATCCCTGCTCGCTGGCACGCCCGGAAACTCATCCCCCAGCAATCCCCGCTCGCTGGCACGCCCGAAAACTCATCCCCCAGCAATACCCGCATGCTGTCACGCCCGGAAACTCATCCCCCAGCAATCCCCGCTCACTGGCACGCCCGGAAACTCATCCTCCAGCAATCCCTGCTCGCTAGCACGCCCGGAAACTCATCCCCCAGCAATCCCTGCTCGCTGGCACGCCCGGAAACTCATCCCCCAGCAATTCCCGCTCGCTGACACGCCCGGAAACTCATCCCCCAGCAATCCCTGCTCACTGGCACGCCCGGAAACTCATCCCCCAGCAATCCCCGCTCGCTGGCACGCCCGAAAACTCATTCCCCAGCATTCCCCGCTCGCTGGCACGCCCGGAAACTCATCCCCCAGCAATCCCCGCTCGCTGGCAGGCCCGGAAACTCATCCCCCAGCAATCCCCGCTCGCTGGCACGCCCAGAAACTCATCCCCCAGCAATTCCCGCTCGCTGGAACGCCCGAAAACTCATCCCCCAGCAATGCCCGCTCGCTGGCAGGCCCGGAAACTCATCCCCCAACAATCCCTGCTCACTGGCACGCCCGGAAACTCATCCTCCAGCAATCCCTGCTCGCTGGCACGCCCGGAAACTCATCCCCCAGCAATCCCTGCTCGCTGGCACGCCCGGAAACTCATCCCCCAGCAAATTCCCGCTCGCTGACACGCCCGGAAACTCATCCCCCAGCAATCCCTGCTCGCTGGCACGCCCGGAAACTCATCCCCCAGCAATCCCTGCTCGCTGGCACGCCCGGAAACTCATCCCCCAGCAATCCCCGCTCGCTGGCACGCCCGAAAACTCATCCCCCAGCAATACCCGCATGCTGGCACGCCCGGAAACTCATCCCCCAGCAATCCCTGCTCGCTGGCACGCCCGGAGACTCATCCCCCAGCAATCCCCGCTCGATGGCACGCCCGGAAACTCATCCCCCAGCATTCCCCGCTCGCTGGCACGCCCGGAAACTCATCCCCCAGCAATCCCCGCTCGCTGGCACGCCCGGAAACTAATCCCCCAGCAATCCCCGCTCGCTGGCACGCCCGGAAACTCATCCCCCAGCAATCCCCGCTCGCTGGCACTCCCGGAAACTCATCCCCCAGCAATCCCTGCTCGCTGGCACGCCCGGAAACTCATCCCCCAGCAATCCCCGCTCGCTGGCACGCCCGGAAACTCATCCCCCAGCAATCCCTGCTCGCTGGCACGCCCAGAAACTCATCCCCCAGCAATCCCTGCTCGCTGGCACGCCCGGAAACTCATCCCCCAGCAATCTCTGCTCGCTGGCACGCCCGGAAACTCATCCCCCAGCAATCCCTGCTCGCTGGCACGCCCGGAAACTCATCCCCCAGCAATCCCCGCGCGCTGGCACGCCCGGAAACTCATCCCCTAGCAATCCCTGCTCGCTGGCACGCCCGGAAACTCATCCCCCAGCAATCCCTGCTCGCTGGCACGCCCGGAAACTCATCCCCTAGCAATCCCTGCTCGCTGGCACGCCCAGAAACTCATCCCCCAGCAATCCCCGCTCGCTGGCACGCCCAGAAACTCATCCCCCAGCAATCCACCCTCACTGGCACTCCCGGAAACTCATCCCCCAGCAATCCCTGCTCGCTGGCACACCCGGAAACTCATCCCCCAGCAATCCCTGCTCGCTGGCACGCCCGGAAACTCATCCCCTAGCAATCCCTGCTCGCTGGCACGCCCGGAAACTCATCCCCCAGCAATCCCCGCTCGCTGGCACGCCCGAAAACTCATCCCCCAGCAATACCCGCATGCTGGCACGCCCGGAAACTCATCCCCCAGCAATCCCTGCTCGCTGGCACGCCCGGAGACTCATCCCCCAGCAATCCCCGCTCGATGGCACGCCCGGAAACTCATCCCCCAGCATTCCCCGCTCGCTGGCACGCCCGGAAACTCATCCCCCAGCAATCCCCGCTCGCTGGCACGCCCGGAAACTAATCCCCCAGCAATCCCCGCTCGCTGGCACGCCCGGAAACTCATCCCCCAGCAATCCCCGCTCGCTGGCACTCCCGGAAACTCATCCCCCAGCAATCCCCGCTCGCTGGCACGCCCGGAAACTCATCCCCCAGCAATCCCCGCTCGCTGGCACGCCCGGAAACTCATCCCCCAGCAATCCCTGCTCGCTGGCACGCCCAGAAACTCATCCCCCAGCAATCCCTGCTCGCTGGCACGCCCGGAAACTCATCCCCCAGCAATCTCTGCTCGCTGGCACGCCCGGAAACTCATCCCCCAGCAATCCCTGCTCGCTGGCACGCCCGGAAACTCATCCCCCAGCAATCCCCGCGCGCTGGCACGCCCGGAAACTCATCCCCTAGCAATCCCTGCTCGCTGGCACGCCCGGAAACTCATCCCCCAGCAATCCCTGCTCGCTGGCACGCCCGGAAACTCATCCCCTAGCAATCCCTGCTCGCTGGCACGCCCAGAAACTCATCCCCCAGCAATCCCCGCTCGCTGGCACGCCCAGAAACTCATCCCCCAGCAATCCACCCTCACTGGCACTCCCGGAAACTCATCCCCCAGCAATCCCTGCTCGCTGGCACGCCCGGAAACTCATCCCCCAGCAATCCCCGCGCGCTGGCACGCCCGGAAACTCATCCCCCAGCAATCCCTGCTCGCTGGCACGCCCGGAAACTCATCCCCCAGCAATCCCCGCTCGCTGGCACGCCCAGAAACTCATCCCCCAGCAATCCACCCTCACTGGCACGCCCAGAAACTCATCCCCCAGCAATCCCTGCTCGCTGGCACGCCCGGAAACTCATCCCCTAGCAATCCCTGCTCGCTGGCACGCCCGGAAACTCATCCCCTAGCAATCCCTGCTCGCTGGCACTCCCGGAAACTCATCCCCCAGCAATCCCTGCTCGCTGGCACGCCCGAAAACTCATCCCCCAGTAATCTCCGCTCGCTGGCACGCCCGGAAACTCATCCCCCAGCAATCCCTGCTCGCTGGCACGCCCGGAAACTCATCCCCCAGCAAACCCCGCTCGCTGGCACGCCCGGAAACTCATCCCCCAGCAATCCCCGCTCGCTGGCACGCCCGGAAACTCATCCCCCAGCAATCCCCGCGCGCTGGCATGCCCGGAAACTCATCCCCCCGCAATCCCCGCGCGCTGGCAGCCCGGAAAGGGAAAAACACAGAAAATACTTTTATTACATTATTGCAGACAGTATATTGGAATGGTGCAATGTTACTGGGCCCAAGAGCTAACTCTCTTGGACCCTTATACACAGATCAGGGGTAACCAAAACCGGGCTTGAACTTTATTGAAGGGCCTTGTTACCCCCACCGTCACACATGTTACTATATTTCTGTATGTTCTCCTTGGTCATGTGAGCCCACACCTCTCACGTGTGTGTGCGTGTGCGTGTGCGCGTGTGCACGTGTGCACGTGTGTGTGTGTGTGTTTGTATTCTCTATGGATGGTGCCTACTACTATTTCTTGTCCATAGTAAATGACTTATTCTATTTCATTTTCTCGTTTGCTTATGTTTATGTTTGCCATTCGGGTGGGCTCCCTCCCCGGGTGGGCTCCCTCCCCCATTCTTGTGTTCATACGTATTGAGGGATCGGGGGGTTCCCTGTACCTTTGTGTCTATACGTATTGAGGGATCCCTTTGTTTCTATACATACAGTATTGGTGGATTGAGGGATCCCTTTTGGGTTCCCTGCACCTTCTGTGTCTATACGTATTGAGGGATCCTTTTGTGTCCCTGGCTCCTTTTGTGTATATACTTATTGAGGGATCCCTTTGTGTTCCTGCACCTTTGTGTCTATACGAATTGAGGGATATACACGGAGCAGAAGTAACCAAAACAGGATTCACCTTTATTAACGCGCCTGGTTACCCCCTCCCATCACACACACACCCACCCACTTTTTTTCTGTGTATGATCACCGTGCCAGATGAAAATAATACAGGTATATAAATATTTATATAAACAGTAAAGATAATTATACTGAACTGAATGTCTGTAAATACAAAAGATGAAATCGCTGCCAGAAATGGAGCCTAAAACAATACCGTGGATGCGGCAGACACCCCATTAATCCCAATCAATGGGAACATATGACAAGCAAACGGCTGTAACAACATAGCCAACAAAGAGAAAAAGTCCTCGGCGCACTATCAGGTGTCATGAACCTGATGGGTAAGTCCCAGTTCTCTGAATGAAGGAGCAGTTCGTGGATCTCACAGATGATCTCTCAGAAATTCTTTGCTGGTGAATGTATATCTGAAATCAGAGAAGACAAAGGAACCATGGCGCAGAACTCTCTGATACTGGAGATCGCACCCACGCAGCTGCTAACTACTTACATGAAAGTAGGTAGCAAGAGGCCTTGAAAGGTATCTTTAGCTGATGCTCCGTTGTGTGCGACTGGAAAGCGGTGGGTCTTCAGGTGGTGATATTTGCCCTCTCCACAAGGATCAATCACAGTCACGGAATACATATAAAATGATAAAAATGCCAGTGGTGTAGTACCGTAACAAAATGTAATAAAAAAATTAAGATCAACAGCAAATGCCCTCACATGCTACACGACCTTGCAAACGGATTACAACGTGCCGTCCGCAGGCTTGAGGAGCTGGTAGCGCGGTGTGTATGGAGGCTAGGTCTAGCGTCTATCGCCTACTCGATTACGATTACCCCTTAGGAAGTGACGTCAGTAGTCACGAAACACACGTAGGGTGGAGCTTAGACTGCACGTATTACTGCGTGAGTGAGCCGGCTGAGGAGAGAAGCGACAGTGTTTTAGTGATGACATCTGAGGTGGACCTGGCGCTCCGAGTCGCGGCCGCGAGTAGGAGATAGACGCAAGACCTAGCCTCCATTCACACCGCGCAGAGCCATTCTGATTGGCTGTCTTCAGTCCCTTTACATGACGTCATCTTAACAGGCATGAGCCAATAACAGGCATGAGAACCATTTACCAATCAAATGTTATGTCAGAGGCCATACTGTACGTGTCAACATCGTGGATTTAACATGGGGCTATTGGATTGACAGATAAAGACAGAAGATAAGAAATCAAAGAAATAATCACAGATGAAGAAAGAAGAAGAGGATTGAAGATTAAAGAAAGAAGAATTTTGTTACCTGTTCCTGATCTTCACGGTGGATGGCGTTGGATTGTGTTTCGTGACTTCACGGTACGAGAGCTTCCTGATTCCCCAGGATTCGGAGGGCCAACGCTTCTAAAGGTAAGAGAAATTTTGAATGTATATACTTTTATTTTTACAGGTTTTTTCATTGGAATTGTCTTTTTTTAAATGTTTTTTATTGCCCATTGACTGCTAATGTATTAATCTGTACTGGTTTAGGGTACAGATGAATACAGTAATAGCCAATTCATTTTTTGGTAAATGCATTTCTTCTATTGACTGTTATATTTTCTATGTATTTTAATTGTTTAGATTAAATAGTTTTGAGTTGTGATGCCTTGAAAAAAAATTTTTCATATTGTTTTGCGTTTTTGTTTAATTATGGATTTTGTTGGCTACTGGTTTAAATTGGTGTTGTCTAGTGGGTGTATTAATTCATTGTTGTGTTGGTTAGTTCCTTTAGATATTACATTTCTTTTTGGGGCTAATGGTAATTGACTAGTGGTTTTATTTCTTTAATTGATTCGTTGGCTAGTGGTTTTATTTAGGTAATTGATTGCCTGTTGTTTTTAATTTTACAGTTTAGGTGTTTCGGTGCCTGTTGTATAGGTTTTATTATTGTGTATTTTGGACATTCAGTCTTTTGTATTAGGGTGACCATTGACTGCTATAGTAGCTTATGCCCATATTATATGGGTATGATGTACTACTATAACAATCAATGGGTAGAGGGTGGGTATAGTGGGTCCGGGGTGGGTGGTTAGGCCTCCCAGGTGGGTAGCAGGGCAGGGTTGGTTAACCCCTTAATTACAATAGCTTTATTAACTGCTATGGTGATTAAGGGGTATGGGGCCATTAGATTGTATTTATTATGTATGCTTTTTGGAATCGGAGGACATGGACCTGCAGTATGCTGACGAGGATGCCCTTCATATTGGCAGGGTAAGTTTTTTTGTTTTTTTTTAAATTTATTTATGTTACCTGGCTAATGTTGTGTTTAATAATCGGCAAATTAGCTATTATCCATATCTGGATAATAGTTATTATGCCCATTACTGTACTGTATGTGATTGTTGAGGGGGAGGTGTATTTATTGAAATGTAGGCCATGTTTATTTTTTTTAAACACAGGAATGGTACCGCAGCCAGTGGGGACCCACAGAGACCACCCGACGGCCCCCAGACACCTGTGGGAACCACCCGAGGTCCCACAGACACCCATAGGGACCACTTGAGGGCCCACGGGGACCACCTGAGGACCCACGGACACCTTTGGGGAGGAACCTGTGACTACCTGAGGGCCCCAAGACACCTGTGGGGACCACCTGGAGGCCCACAGAGCCAAGCGGGGACAACCCGTGGGCCCCCAGACACCCGTGGGAACCCCCTCGGATGCACTGTGGACCTGAAAAAACCCATGGGGACCACCTGGGGACCCCCACCGCCCTGTGGTATTAATCTTGTGTCTTTAAAAATAAATATTGGTTTTATGTGGGGGCACAGGGGGTGGGTTGTGAATTGTTTTTTACTACATATTTTAATTAAAATTTATGAATAGAGTAGATGAGCAGGGGGTCCCCAGAGCAGAACTGCGTTTGTTTTTGGTCCAAGGACCCCCTATTGCCCGAGATACAGGCCCCGTTATGGGGTGCCGGTATCTCCTATGCATGTCAATGTCCCGATCACGTGACGCGGGACATTTCCATGCATAGGAGATACCGGCACCCCATAACGGCTCCTGTATCTCAGGAAGTAGGGGGTCCCCGGACCTGAAATCAATGCGGTTCATCTCCGGAGATCCCCGGCTACATTACTGTAATGTTTAAAATTAAATAAAACCCCCGCGATCGCCTGTGAGAGCCGCGCAGTTAGAGTGACGGATTCAGCCTCTTACTGCGCGTCTCTTACAGACACGGCAAACCCCGGTAGCATTCACACAGCAGGGACCCCCACTGTGTTAATCCGATGGGCCGTAAAGTCAGCAATGGAACATGTCGCGCAACCCCGCAGCGCAACCCCGCAGCGCAACCCCGCAGCGTAACGCGGGATGTACCCAGGTAAGTGTTCGAATAACGTCCGCTGCATCTGTATATATGAGAGAGAGTCTTAGTGGAAGCAATACGTATTTACATATATAGATCATTTTAGGCATCAGAAAGGTGAAGACGTGTTGGATTAATCCATTGTGTTTTCGTTCATTAGGGCTAGTTTGACTGTTTCTAAATACTAGCCCGTAAAGAACAAAAAGTATCTAAGGTCTCCTGGCAGAGGCAATCTGAACCTCTGTATGCAAACATTTAAACACAGCCACGCCTGTATAACTGACAGATTTTAGTACAGTCAGAGTGCTGTAAAAAATGAATAATAAGTGCCAAACAATCCTGAATAGTTAAAAAGATGTGTAAATTCATGACTACGAAATGGAATATTCTCGATTTTGCTTTTATCACGATGGAAAAGTTGGTAATAATGCAAATAGCAAAGAAACGATCTCCTGGAAATGTACAGTTATTCCTAATGAGATGGTAGGTGCTTGTAAATCGTGAATGCTATAGAAATCCACTTCATAAGTTATAGACTGTTTCTAAATACTAACACATAAAGAACAAACAGTATCAAAGTTCTACTGGCAGAGACATTGTAAAGCTTTGTATGTAAACATTTATATTCCAGCCTTCTAGTCACCAACAACCAAGTAATATCACTAAGGGGGATATTACTCTGACAAACCCCACTGACATTGCAAATGCATTCAATGATTACTTTGTGGGGTGTGCTACTAACTTATTAGCAAAACGCAGCCCAAACCACAAACCTGAATCTCATCCTGGGAGTACCCCTATAGCCACCCCCTCCCAACACTGCCCACACTGTTCAATTTGTCCCAGTACCAAAAAGGAGATTACACAAGCGCTCCTCAAACTAAAACTAAGCAGCCAATGTGTACCTGACTTACTACAATCTAAGTTCCTAAGACTGGGTACACCAGCCATTGCCAAAACAATTGCTTCCATAGTCAACTCTATCCTGTCTGCAGGCCATATCCCTAAGACCTGGTAAACTGCCAGAGTTGTCCCAATCTTCAAAAGTGGGGACAAAAACACTGTCTCAAACTATAGGCCAATCTCTCTTCTCCCAATACTATCCAAAGTCATGGAAAAATGTGTCCACTCCCAATTAAGCGATTACTATACCAAGACAAATTTCCCTAGCCAATTCCAATCTGGCTTTCTCCCCAAACACTCCACCGTAACTACCCTGCTAAAAGTTTGCAATGAAATCCAGTTTGGAATGGAATTGGTCAACTCACTGGTGCAATATTCCTAGATTTTGCAAAGGCTTTTGATACTGTTGATCATGCTATCCTGCTTAACAAACTCTAGAGCTCTGGAATAGGGAAGCATGCTTTAAACTGGTTTCATTCTCACCTATCAGGTAGATCCCAACATGTGTCTATCTCAGGTTTAAACTCCAACCCCTTGGATATCACCTGTGGTGTCCCGCAAGGCTCTGTTCTTGGGCCCCTACTCTTCTCAGTGTTTGTAACGGTAGGAGGTATCCAGGCCTTCAAATAAAGGTTAAGCCCGTTTTTGGTTACCCCTGATCCAAGTATAAGGGTTCAAGAGAGTTAGCTCTTGGACCTAGTAACATTGTATATTGCAATGTATAACTTGTAATAAAGGCATTTTTTGTGTTTTTATCTTTCCGGGCATGTCAGCGAGCCGATTTTAGTTCCAGGAGTTTGATAGTAACCCCCAATCAAGAAAAGTCCAAGTTCTCAGATGAGAAGGGAGCGGTGGCGTGTGGAACTTCACGCTGATTTGGGAACCAGGAGATTCTGGGCTAAGCCCCGGTCGGGGTAAAACTCTTATTTAGGGTTCCATGCACCTAGAAGAGTCTAGTTTTCGACCCAAGACCCCCAGTAAGTGTGTCATTTTGTCTGTATTTTGTGTATCTGTGTGTATGCGAATTTATGCCAAATAAATTCGAATTTATTTCATTACCTTGTTTTGCTCAATGAATGATCCTGGTAAAAAGCTGTAAATAACCTGGTCTCCCGTGACACCGGTTAAAAGGTGTTAAAAGTCCTGGTCTTCCGTGACATTGTGTTCCTGCCAACAGAGGACATGGATGCGGACGATGATGGCAAGGGTAAGTGCAAGTGTTATTTACTTTATGTTTGCTGAATAAGGTTTTATTTTGAATGTGCCAATGCACTATTATCCAGATCTGGATAAAAGTAATTTTGCCCATTACTGTAGTGTAATGGTAGTTGGGGGTAGAGGGGGTGGCCATTCCTTGCTATTAGGGTTATATTTGCTCCCATTGAGGGCATAGGTAACCACCCTAGCAATGAGTGGGTGTATTGTTTAGTATTGTGTTTGTATTTTGTTTCCATGTTTATTATGGGTAGCGGGGATTCCTGAAGGTGGTATTTGGCCCGCGGTGGGTAGCAGGAGGAGTTAACACCTTCATTACCTTAGCAGTATTAAGCGCTACGGTAATGAAGGAGTTAACTCCGCCCGCAACAGGAAGGGGAGAGATGAAATATCGTTTTGTAAGGTGCACCACTAATTCACCCAAAATAAGCCGGTATGCAGAAAAATACCGTGCTATTGATCGTAACGGCTGGTATCTCTATGTATTAAAGTTGATTTTATAACTATTTGGCACGATTCCACAAATACCCTCTACATCAAGGTATTTGTTCCTATACACGCTACTCCCACACTAACCTATTAGCCATTGTTATACCTCAGGACATAGGATTTATTTGCACCAAGAGAGATACCAGCCGGTACGATCAATAGCACGGCATTTTTCTGCATACCGGCTTATTTTGGGTTAATTAGGAGTGCACCTTACAAAAGGATATTTCATCTCTCCCCTTCCCCCTTACTATTGCGCATTTACTGAATAGCAGTAGGATTTTTGGCGAGAAGTGGCTTTTCGCTGCTTAGTGCATAGGCCCCACTGTTTGTTGGGAAATGTTATGTGTAATATAATAACAATAACACTTTTTGTAACATAGATACAATATATCTTATTCTGCCTGTAGCGCGGTGCATCACTCCCTGGCATAACTGTCATTTGGTAATGTGCAGAATTACATTCTGATATTACAGTAATCATTACACTCATAACCTGAAGTCCGCAATAAATGCAGTCTTTAGAGGTATAAAATCAACACCTCCCTCTCCTCTCTCAGTCCTCCTCCTCCTCCCTCTCCTCTCTCTCAGTTCTGCTTCAGACCCTGACAACCTGGTCAGGAACTACAACTCTGCCTTATCTTCCTCTCTTGATCTTCATGCCCCGCTTTCTCTCTGCCGTCCTCGCCCTTCTAAGCCCAGACCCTGGCTAAATTCCCACACGCGCATGCTGCGTTCCTCCACTCGTTCCTCTAAACACCTCTGGAGGAAATCTCATACTCTCGCAGACTTCATTCACTACAAATTTATGCTGTCCTGTTTCAACTCTGCCCTCTCTCAGGCTAAACAAACCTACTTTTCATCACTAATCAACACACACAAGTCTAACCCACGCCGTCTCTTTTCTGTCTTTGACTCTCTACTCAGACCACCCTCAGCTGCCTCCTCTTCTTCCTCCATCTCACCTCAGGACTTTGCTGACTTTTTTAAGGAAAAGGTGGAGTCCATACGGCAGAACATCCCATCTGTTGCCTCCTCCCTTTCCACAATGCTTCCCTACTCTCCTCCTGCCTTTCTTGACTCTTTTTCCGCTATCTCGGAGGAGGATTGTCACTGCTGATCTCCTCTTCTCCCTCTACCACTTGCCCTCTTGATCCCATTTCCTCCCATCTCCTAAAACCTCTTGCTCCTTCTATAATCCCTATGCTCACACAGAACTTTAACTCTTCCCTCTACTCTGGTACCTTTCCATCATCCTTCAAGCATGCAACAGTCATACCATTACTCAAAAACAGCAAGCTTGACCCTACCTGTCCTTCTAACTATCGACCTGTCTCCCTCCTGCCTTTTGCCGCCAAACTCCTTGAACGTCTTGTATTCTCTCGATTGCTACACTTTCTCAATACCTATTCTGTCCTAGACCCTCTACAATCTGGCTTCCGCACTGCTCACTCTACTGAAACAGCCCTCACTAAAATAACTGACGACCTCCACACTGCCAAAGACAGAGGTCATTACACTCTGCTCATATTACTCGACCTCTCTGCAGCATTCGACACCGTGGACCACCCTCTTCTCCTTCACATTCTCCATACTCTTGGTATTCGGAACAAAGCTTTATCCTGGATCTCCTCTTACCTCTCCCATCGTACCTTCAGTGTCTCTTTTGCTAACACCTCCTCCTCCTCTATTGATCTCTCTGTGGGGGTACCCCAGGGCTCTGTCCTGGGACCCCTTCTCTTTTCTCTCTACACTCTCTCTCTAGGTGACCTAATCACATCTTTTGGGTTTAAATATCACCTCTATGCTGACGACACACAAATTTACCTTTCAACCCCTGACCTTACACCTGCTATACAGACCAAAGTTTCTGAATGCCTCTCTGGAATATCATCCTGGATGGCCCTCCGCCGACTGAAACTTAACATGGCAAAAACAGAGCTCCTTATACTTCCTCCCAAACCAGGCCCTACTACCTCCTTCCACATTGCTATTGGAAATATGATCATTCACCCAGTAGCCCACGCACGCTGCCATGGGGTTACACTTGATTCCTCACTCTCATTCTCCTCTCATATTCAAAACGTTTCTAAAACTTGTCGCTTTTTCCTCCGCAATATCACAAAGATACGCCCTTTCCTCTGTTACTCAACTGCTAAAACTCTGACTCAGGCCCTCATTCTCTCACGTCTCGATTACTGCAACCTCCTGCCTTCCGGCGTTCCTGCCACTCACCTGTCTCCCCTACAATCTATCCTAAACGCTGCTGCCAGAATCACTCTACTCTTTCCTAAATCTGTCTCCGCATCTCCCCTCCTGAAATCCCTCTCCTGGCTTCCGATTAAATCACGTATCTCACACTCAATTCTCCTGCTCACTTTTAAAGCTTTACATTCTTCTGCCCCTCCTTACATCTCAGCCCTAATTTCTCGCTATGCACCATCCCGACTCTTGCATTCTTCTCAAGGATGTCTTCTTTCTACCCCCTTTGTATGTTAAGCTCTCTCCCGCCTTAAACCTTTCTCACTTTCTGCCCCACACCTCTGGAATGCCTTTCCCCTCAATACCCGACTAGCCCCCTCGCTATCCACCTTTAAGACTCACCTTAAGACACGTCTGCTTAAAGAAGCATTTGAGTAGCACTGGATAATCATGGACACATGACACATAAAGCTTGGCCCCCTGCAGACGCACTTACTAGTATTCCCTCCTACTGTCTCTGTACATTCTCCCTACCTACCAATTAGATTGTAAGCTCCTCGGAGCAGGGACTCCTTCCTTAATGTTACTTTTACAGTATGTCTGAAGCACTTATTCCCATTATCTGTTATTTATATTATTTGTTATTTATATGATATGTATTACTACTGTGAAGCGCTATGTACATTTATGGCGCTATATAAATAAAGACATACAATACAATTCAAAATATATCCCTTACTTATGCTCAATCCTATATTAAATTGTATATAAAGACCCTTTCTAAATATCTATAGGTAGTATCTGGGGGACTGGACAAACAGAATACCTGCAGATTTAACCAACTCATCGAGGCTTTCTGAATAGCAACATTCTGCTGTGCAGTACAGTAGCTGCTCAAAATCCTCAATGAGTTTGTTATCGAAACTACTAGAATATATATATATATATATATTGTGACAAAGTATCTTCTTGCTCTGTGCCTTTTGTCCAAGGATCAGCACTTTCACACAGCCTTCCAGGTAGAGGAGACAGTCTTCTGACACAGAGGTGAAAAGCTTGGCCTGTTTATTTTGCCATACAAATGCTACAGCAGATAACAGGAGTAAATCAAACAAAAAAAAACAAAAGTCTTTTTCTCAACATAACATAGCTTTTCAGCACACACTTCTCTTGAGAGTAAAACAGCCCTGTTTTGCTGTGTTTAGAGCAACCTTTGAATCATCCCCCTGCTCAATCAGCTGCTCCAGTCCTGTGAAAGCTGGGAGAGATAGAAGTCCCGGTCTGGATTCCCCTTGGTAAATCTCCAAACCGTGGAGTGGAGCAGAAACCCTGCACTAATTTAGGGCCGTAATATCCTCTTTTCACTACTGTTCCCTCATATCTGTCACATATCCTCCCCTCCAGCTCAGACTTAGTGGGGTGAGCGACCATGCACACCAGTGAATGCATTCTTGACAAGCCATCTGCATTCCCCTGTATACTGCCTGCCCTGTGTTCCACTGAGAATTTGTATGGTTGCAGACGGAGAAACCAGCGTGTCACTCTGCTATTTTTCTCCCTATTCTGACTAATCCAGGTTAGGGGTGCGTGGTCTGTCACCAGCCTGAATTTTCTGCCTAACAGGTAGTACTTAAGACTGTCTACTGCCCACTTTATTGCAAGACACTCTTTTTCAACTATGGAGTAGTTTCTTTCGTGTGGGTTAAGTTTTCTGCTTAGGTACAAGATAGGATGTTCTTCATTCTGGTTCTCTTGTGAGAGGACCGCACCAAGCCCTACGTCCGACACATCGGTTTGCAAAATAAATTCCCTAGCAAAATCGGGGGTTACTAACACTGGTTGGGCACATATGGCTTCTTTCAACAACCTGAATGCTTGTTCTAGTTATGGGAACCATTTTACCATTACTGGAGCTCTTGCCTTTGTCAGATCAGTTAAAGGACATGCAAGGGTAGCAAAGTTATAGATAAACCTCCGGTAATATAAAATTAGGCCAAGGAAAGTTCTCACTTGTTTCTTGGTGACTGGCCAGGGCCAATCCTTTATGGCTTCCACTTTAGCATTTTGAGGTTTCACTAACCCTCTACCAATAGAATATCCTAAATATTTGGCTTCCTCTAAGCCAATTGTACACTTCCTTGGGTTAGCCGTTAACCCCGCAGAGTAAATCGAGTTTAACACTGCTTGTACTTTTGGAAGGTGGGATTCCCAATCTTCCGTATGTATCACTACATCGTCTAAATATGAAGCTGCATATAATGTATGTGGCCTTAATATTCTGTCCATCATCCTTTGAAAGGTGGCAGGAGCCCCATGCAGACCAAACGGCAACACTTTGTATTGGAAAAGACCATCAGGAGTAGAAAAGGCAGTCTGGCAAAGGGGCTGTGAGCTGACATTCAGGACACGATGAACAATAATCTATAATTGCTGCCATCACCCCCGGCCAGTAAAAACTCCTGAGAATACGCTCTTTAGTCTTTTCAACCCCTAGGTGACCACCTAGTACATGGCTATGCGCGAGGCTTAACACAGTGCGCTGATACGCTTTTGGCACTAACAACTGCTTTACTCTAACAGACTGTTTTTCCTCAAGGCGATACAACAGATCGTTATCCACCTCAAAGTAAGGATAAGACAAGGGGCTGTCTGGATTAGTAGGGGTTCCATTCCTTACTGAAATGGAATTTCGGGCTACTGACAAAGTGGGATCAGACCACTGGGCACTCTTAAAGTTACCTGGGCTAACCTCTAAATCAATAAGGTCAATGTCTGATTCCGGTCTATTAGATGGTCCGGCACCATTTTGTTCTGGGTTGTCGCCCACTAGTGCTTTTACAGGGTATGGCTGTTTACTCCCAGACTTATTTGTGCTGTCTAGTTCGTCTCCCAAAATGTCAGCAAATGGGAAATCATCATTACATTCATCTGACGAACTAGTGGCAAGTTTTTCAGCAGCTGGCCATAAATTTAGAAAATGGGGAAAATCTCTACCAATAATCATGTCATGGGCTAATTTTGGTACAAGACCAACTCAAAAATTTACAGAACCACACTGTGACTCAACCTGTACTTCAGCAGTGGAGTAGTTACACTTAGGTCCGGAAATAATTGGACACTGACACAATTTTCATAATTGTGGCTCTGTACGACACCACAATGGATTTGAAATGAAATAGTAGAGGTGCAATAGAAGTGCAGACTTTCAGCTTCAATTCAAGGGGTTGAACAAAAATATTGTATGAAACGTTTAGGAATTGTAACCATTTTCATACACAGTCCCCTTATTTTAGGGGCTCAAATGTAATTGGACAAATGAACACAATCATAAATAAAATGTTCATTTTTAATACTTTGTCGAGAATCTTTTGCAGGCAATAACTGCTTGAAGTCTGGAACGCATGGACATCACCAAACGTGGGGTTACCTCCTTTGTGATGCTTTGCCAGGCCTTTACTGCAGCTGTCTTCAGATGTTGTTTGTTCGTGGGTCTTTCTGCCTTAAGTTTTGTCTTCAGCAATTGAAATGCATGCTCGATCGGGTTGAGATTAGGTGATTGACTCGGCCGTTGCAGAATATTCCACTTCTTTGCCTTAAAAAACTCCTGGGTTGCTTTCGCAGTATGTTTTGGGTCACTGTCAATCTGTAAAGTGAAGTGCTGTCCAATCAATTTTGCTGGATTTGGCTGAATCTGAGCAGACAATATATCCCTATACACTTCAGAATTCATCCGGCTGCTTCTGTCTTCTGTCACATCATCAATAAACACTAGTGACCCAGTGCCATTGTAAACCATGCTTGCCCATGCCATCACACTGCCTCCACCGTGTTTTACAGATGATGTGGTATGCTTCAGATCATGACCCGTTCCAAGCCTTCTCCATACATTTTTCTTCCCATCATTCTTTTACAGGTTGATCTTAGTTTCATCTGTCCAAAGAATGCTGTTCCAGAACTGGGCTGGCTTTTTGAGATATTGTTTGGCGAAGTCTAATCTGGCCTTTCTATTCTTGAGGCTTATGAATGGTTTGCACCTTGTGGTGAACCCTCTGTATTTGCTCTCGTGAAGTCTTCTCTTTATGGTAGACTTGGATAATGATATGCCTACCTCCTGGAGAGTGTTCTTCACTTGGCTGGATGTTGTGAAGGGGTTGTTCTTTACCATGGAAAGGATCCTACGATCATCCACCACTGTTGTTTTCCGGCCTTTTTGTGTTGCAGAGCTCACCAGTGTGTTCTTTTTTTCTCAGAATGTACCAAACGGTTGATTTGGCCACTCTTAATGTTCCTGCTATCTCTCTGATGGATTTTCTTTTTTTTTTGCAGCCTAAGGATGCCCTGTTTCACTTGCATTGAGAGCTCCTTTGACCGCATGTTGTGGGTTCACAGCAACAGTTCCCAATTGCGAATGCCACACCTGGAATCAACTCCAGACCTTTTACCTGCTTAATTGATGATGCCATAACGAAGGAATAGCCCACACCTGTCCATGAAACAGCTTTAGAGTCAATTGTCCAATTACTTTTGGACCCTTGAAAAAGAGGGGGCTACATATTAAAAAGATGTAATTCCTAAACCCTTCCTCCAATTTGGATGTGAATACCCTCAAATTAAAGCTGAAAAACTGCACTTTAAGCCCATATTCACTATTTAACTGTAACTTCAATATATTTTGGTGCACAGCCGAAATAACAAAACTAGTAATAGTGTCCAATTATTTCCGGACCTAACTGTATGTCCATCCCCATGTATACAGGAGATATCAATCTGTTGAGAGTCATCTACCTGAATACCATTTACCAAATCTGGGTCTATGAGGGGAACCATACTCCCTGAGTCAAGTAATGCCTGAACCCTTTTTCCCTCTACCTGCACGGAACACCAAGGGTAACTATTCAGGCAACCATTTTTGTTTGCAGAACACACAGTTTGGGCATACAGTGAGTAATCCTCCTCATTATTACTACCCACATTACGTTCCATGGGTTCAACCATTCTGGGACAGTCCTTTGCCATATGTCCAAACTCTCAACATATAAAACATTTTACAGCATAGTCCCGTATAGGTTCTTCCCGCTTAACAAAGTTCCTTTCTCTTGTGGTTATGTCCCTGGGGTTATAGACCCCAACCTGTTCATCAAAATTCCCCCTTTTCCCTGGAACAGTCTTACCAATTTTGCTGAGGCTCTGGAGCTTCCGGTTCTGAGGCTGCCCTTGGATAGGGGGTGGAAGCCATTCTCCAGCTGCACTGTACCGTTCTACCAACCGAGGGTTTTTCTCTTGTTGTGAGGACTTTAATTAATTTGCTAACATCTACACGGAGCTGAGAGTGGTGGAACTTTAAAGCCTGTAACAGCTTTTCCGGACGATTATTTATGCGACGCCTAAACGTACCCGGAAGCGGAACTGCGTCATTTGTCTGTCCCCCAGGCCCCAGCCGTGAGCATGGCTGAACTACCCATCTATGGCCCTTGCCACAGTTCTCTAAACGCGCATGTTCAAGCGACTTTTGTGAGTTGCCCTTTTTCACTTTCTTTTACTAAACCTTTAAATTATTGGTCTGTGCTATGGAGCATGCGCTTTTCTTATTTTGTCGTATAGATTTATGAAGGCGGAGGTTGTTCCTGTGGAAAGCTGTTGGAGTATGCAGCGTTTTTAAAACATTTTTTAAACTCATTTCTTGGCTTACATTTTTTTTCTTTATTTTTCTATAATTTTTTTTATTCATTTTTTCATTCTTATCCACCCAATTTTTTATGTTCATTTTTTAGTTTTTCCCTTTGTATTTCCCCTTTTGTTCCTTCCCTTCCCTATTCCCTAATTCCCGTCCTTCGTTTGTCAGCATTGTATGGTTTTGTGGTCATTGTTTGTCTTTGTTTTATTGTGCTGCTGGTTCCCTCCCTTATCCATTACTGCATGGTCGGTTCATGCATCTCAGCACGTATTACTAATTGTTCAAAGTAGTGTTGGCTTGTGCTAATTTATTATACATTTATTGAGCCAATTAGTGGTTTATTGTTCCTTACTTAGAAACCCAGCACAAGATTAGGCACACATGGTTTCATCTTTATGTAGTAAGGCGCTGTAATTTATCTTTGTTTACACACACACACACACACACAAACACACACACACACACACACACACACACACACGAAAGAGGTCCTATATGAAGCACTCAAATTAGTGAAAAAATAAGATGCATTTTATTAACAGCACAGAAAAAAACAAAGATAATAAAAAAAGTAAGTAAAGCAACGTCACCCGCTAAACTCCAAATATAAATGCTGCAAAAAATATACATATAAATATAAGACACACCTGTGCTACAAAGCATCTATAGGGGCATACATGAAAGTGTAACAAATACAAACCAGAGGGAAAAGAATACTCCCCATGGCTGTAAATGAGACCGGCAGGTCAGGAAATACACCTACCTCCCTCGCAGAGTATATAGTGGAACATGTGACATAGAAATATATATATATATATATATATATTCATTCATCAGGTAAGTCTAATGGCCAAAAGGTAGAAAAAAATCGGAGAGTGAAACCTCAAAGGCTCCGGATCCAAATTGAGTTAACAAGGAACATAGCAGATGATATCAATTATTGTGGAAAAATGTCCAGCTCGCATAAGCATTTGTGACATAGAAATGCTTGTATTTGAGTTCAGTAGAAATGGTAAACAGATCACACGTGAATAGCACTGGGTGAAATTCATATTAAAAGTCAGCAGAAAAAATGGTTTAGAAGATTTCCTCCAGTTGCCAAGAAACGTTAACGCCCAGGGTATAATGTAACGGTGAATGGGGTAACCAGGCTCCCTAATAAAGGTTCAGCCCACTTGGTTACCCCTGATCCGTGTGTTAAGGTCCTAGAGTGTCAGCTCTTGGACCCAAATGTCATAAATGCATTACTGCGACTGTATGCAAATTATGCGACATTAAAGATTTCTGTGTGTTTTGCCTTTCCTGGGGCGCTGGGACCGGGAGATTTCTAGGCTGTAAGTGTCAGGGTGGGTTTGCCGGAGAATGTCTTTACAGAATGTGTCTATGTATCGGGGTTCCAGAGTTATGGGATACCCCAAAAGTTGTATCCGGGAATCGAGTGAGATTCTGGGATCCAGCCAAGCACATTACTCCGCTAAACTCTGACTCTGAAAGCGCTATTACGACTCACCGCCAGGATCCCTGCTGCAGCATCATCCAGACCAGGTAAACGGGCATGAAGGGGTTAATGTATACCTGCAACCATACACTGGGGTCCCTAGTATAACAAGGGGTCCCAAATATAAGGAGGGGTACCCAGATGCATGCCCAGGAACCCTGAACCTGGTATAGGGGTTCAGGGGGTGCTCCAGCTAGGTGATAAAGCTGAGAGTGATTTCTTGTGTGTAAAAGTTTTGAAAGTTATGTCTAAAGTGTGCAAAGTATGAGGCTAGTGAGGGTAGGGAGTATATACTCTCACTCCCTCCCGGACACCATAATAGGGACTTACACATTATATACTCTCACTCCATCCCCGACACCAGAATAAGGACTTACACATTATACACAACTACCCAAATTTCTGCTCATACTATTACTCTCTTTAGCAGGTGATTGAACCTACCCCAGGTCCTCCCATTTCAATTCTGTCCCATACCCCTGAGAATACCCCCTTTAAATTCCAAAAAGGTCTATTTGTCGCCCATATAAATATCCAGAGCCTGCTGCCCAAACTGGATGAACTAAGGGCATGGTGCCTTATGCATAAACCCAAAGCCATCGTTCTCACAGAAACATGGCTAACCCCTAAAACCCCTGATGCAAATATCGCCATTCAGGGATACTCCATTTGTAGGAGAGATAGGTCAAAGAGAGGAGGAGGGGTGTTATTTTATATTGCAGACACCTTACAATTTACACTGTTAAATTGCCTCCAAAGCCCAACCTCTTATGAAATTCTAGTTGGCAAAATCTGCCTCCACTTTTCTAAGCCCATCTTGCTTGCTGGCATCTACCGCCCCTCTAAAGCCCCTCTACAATCCCTGACTGATATCACCCAGTTTCTTGGCTCTATTTCCTCTCTGAATGAGAAGAGTGAGCTGCTTGTTCTTGGGGATTTCAACTTCAATTGGCTTGACCCTAAAAACCAGATACAACTGAAGTCACTTAACCTATCGCAACTCATTTCCCAACCCACACGAACAAACCTGAAATTGCATAACCATTCCTTGCTAGACTGGATTCTCTCCTCAAATCCCAGCAGAATCCAATCCTCTGGACTCCTTCCTGACATTTTCAGTGACCATGCAATAGTGTACTGTGTAAGGAAAATTACACCGCCCCAATCAAGCCCTAAAGTTCTCCTCACTAGAACATTTAGAAACTTTAACCCACAACAGTTTCTGGATGACCTTACCAACTGCCCATGGCACAGAATCGATTTAATTCCCGACCCTGATTCTGCGCTTGACTATCTCCAATCCGAGTTCTTAAAACTCTGCGATACCCATGCTCCACTAAGCAAAATATGGGTACGGCGGGCTCACCTTCCATGGGTTACAACTGACCTTATTGCACTCATCCAGCTCAGGGATACCTTGTGGAAAAGCCACAAAATAACTGGCACTACCAAGGATCTCAATCACTACAGATGCCTGAGGAACATGTGCACAAGGCAAACAAGGCATGCAAAAGCACAATATTACTCTGACAATCTCCACCAGAATACATCAAACCCAGCTAACTTCTAGAAGGTTATCAACAATATATTCCAGCCTCCTAACCATCAACAACCAAGTAATATCACTAAGGGGGATATTACTCTGACAAACCCCACTGACATTGCAAATGCATTCAATGATTACATTGTGGGGTGTGCCACTAACTTATTAGCGAAACGCAGCCCAAACCACAAACCTGAATCTCACCCTGGGAGTATCCCTACAGTCCCACCCCCTCCCAACACTGCCCACAATTTTCAATTTGGCCCAGTATCCGAAGAGGAGATTACACAAGCGCTCCTCAAATTAAAACTAAGCAGCCAATGTGGAACTGACTTACTACAATCTAGGTTCCTACGACTTGGTGCCCCAGCCATTGCCAAACCAATTGCTTCCATGGTCAACTCTATCCTGTCTTCAGGCCATATCCCTAAGACCTGGAAAACTGCCAGAGTTGTCCCAATCTTCAAAAGTGGGGACAAAAACACTGTCTCAAACTACAGGCCAATCTCACTTCTCCCAATCCTATCCAAAGTCATGGAAAAATGTGTCCACTCCCAATTAAGCGATTACTATACCAAGACAAATTTCCCCAGCCAATTCCAATCTGGCTTTCACCCCAAACACTCCACCGTAACTACCCTGCTAAAAGTTTGCAATGAAATCCAGTGTGGAATGGAACGGGGACAACTCACTGGTGCAATATTCCTAGATTTTGCAAAGGCTTTTGATACAGTTGATCATGCTATCCTGCTTAAGAAACTCCAGAGCTCTGGAATAGGGAAACATGCTTTAAACTGGTTTCATTCCCACCTATCAGGAAGATCCCAACATGTGTCCATCTCAGGCTCTAACTCCAACCCCCTGGATATCACCTGTGGTGTCCCGCAAGGCTCTGTTCTGGGGCCTTTACTCTTGTATTGTATGTCTTTATTTATATAGCGCCATAAATATACATAGCGCTTCACAGTAGTAATACATGTTGTGCCACATCACCGCAGGTAAGGAGGGGAACTCTGCTATATGTATATAGATCTAGCACTGTTTCCCCATGAACACAGAAGCTACTAATGCTGTATTACAACAAAGAAAATCACCCAGCTCTCTTGTATTGTATTGTATGTCTTTATTTATATAGCGCCATAAATATACATAGCGCTTCACAGCAGTAATACATGTTGTAATCATATAAATAACAAATAATATAAATAACAGGTCATGGGAATAAGTGCTTCAGACACACTGTAAGAGTAACATTAAGGAAGAGGAGTCCCTGCTCCAAGGAACTTACAATCTAATTGATCTCAGTGTTCATCAATGATCTTCCCACAGCTTGTAAGGAAGCCTCAATACACATGTATGCAGATGACACAATCCTGTATGCACACAGCCATAGCCTCTCCGACCTTCAACACATACTTCAGTCTGACGTTTTGAGACTCGAAAACTGGATTTCCCAAAACAAACTGTTTTTAAACACTGACAAGACTGTAACAATGGTATTTGGGACCAAGACTAAATTTGTAAAGCTTCCAGTGACTGAGCTCCTGATTAGAACCAACGCTAACACCACCCAAACCCCTGTCACTAGTTTTAAATACCTGGGCTTATGTGTGGATACTAGGAAACAGCGTTCCTAGTGCACCGTGCTCAGCTGTAGGGAATCTCTAGGCGTCCAATTGATATAGACCCTCTAAATGTGGAAGGCAGGTAAACACCACTCTCTGCAAATGTATATGTGAACAGTGTCTCTATTCATATCTCCTAAGATGTGGGGAAACTGTGCTTAGTTGGTGAGAGTTAGTAACAAATCTCTGACCTCCCAGTATACAGTATATAACTTTCCCCTGGAGAGAAGACACAAAGTATATGACTCCCAAAGCGTAATGAGGGAATGGGGGTACTCACAGTGGAGAGTTGTCTTGTGCGGTGAATCCCACGGCGTGCATCACGTGTAGACAAGCAAACAACAGGATATCCTCACGGAAGAAAACGGAGCACAGCAATGCAGCAATGAGGGGGCTAGATACCGGTATAAAAGTCCTTTATTCCATGGTAGACATCATGGCATGGGATAGGTTAAAAATCTCGTTGACAAAGGGCGACGGCCCGAAACGCGTTTGAGATTTTTAACCTATCCCATGCCATGATGTCTACCATGGAATAAAGGACTTTTATACCGGTATCTAGCCCCCTCATTGCTGCATTGCTGTGCTCCGTTTTCTTCCGTGAGGATATCCTGTTGTTTACCTGGGCTTATGGTTTGACTCCCACTTAACATTCGGGATGCACATTGATACCCTGACAACCAAAACCTATACCAAACTAGGGGTACTTTACAGGAACAAATCCTCCCTAAGTCTCCTGGTCAGAAAGCGTATCGCACAGCAGATGCTAATGCCAATTATTGACTATGGAGACATAGTATATGGCTCGGCATCTCAAACCCACCTTAGCAAACTTGACACCCTCTACAATTCAATTTGTCGTTTTGTTCTCCAATGCAACTATAACACACATCCCTGCGAAATGCTCAAAGAACTAGATTGGTCATCGCTCGAGTCTAGGCACAAAGTTCACCTTTCCTGTCTTGCCTTCAAATTGTTTATGGGCAAGCTACCCAGCTACCTGAACAAGCTCCTCACCCCTACCACATGTAGCACCTATCACCTGAGATCAGACTCCAAAAGACTGTTCATGGTCCCAAGGCTCAACAAAGTATCCGGCCGCTCCTCCTTCTCCTACCGTGCACCCCAAAACTGGAACAGTCTACCAGAGACTCTCACATCCACCACCAGTTTAAGTTCTTTCAAACCTAAGGCTGTCTCACACTTTAATCTAGTCTGTAACTTTTTCCTACGCCCATAATATATATTTTCTTTAACTGTGCATGCAATGTCTTGTATCTAATGTATACCCTGCTCATTTATGTAACTGTAATTGTCAGTGTTCGACAATCCTATACATTTACACGCCCGGGGCGGGTGGATTTAATCCCCAGGCGAGTAAATATTGGCCCAAGCAGCACACGTGTTTTTTTTTTAAATTCCCCCGCTTGCGCTAAAATTTTCCCAGCTCGCGCTGCCTGAAAAAAAAAAAAACTCCCCTACCTGACAGCTGATTGGCGCGCGCTCCCAGGCATTGTGGGCGCGCGGCCAGGCTCTATATGAGCCCGCCCCCAACAAGCGTCCATTCTTTCTGGCCGGAGTTATGTTGCAGAGTAAGTACTCTCCAATCCTCCGGCCCCTCTGCTCCTTCCCTGTGAGCCAAGGTGTTTCCCCGCTTCCTCCCCCCCTCCCCCCGATACTCGCGCCTTGGGGCGAGTGATGGTAGTGGGGGTGTCCCCCCCCTTCTCTCCCCGGTCCCGCGCTGCTTCCCTCGATACACGCGCCGCTGGGCCAATGATGGTAGTGGGGGTGCCCCCCCCCCTTCTCTCCCCGGTCCCGCGCCGCTTCCGGCTTCCCCCGATACTCGCGCCGCGAGTGATGGTAGTGGGGGTGCCCCCCCCCCTTCTCTCCCCGGTCCCGCGCCGCTTCCGGCTTCTCCCGATACTCGCGCCGCGAGTGATGGTAGTGGGGGTGCCCCCCCCTTCTCTCCCCGGGCCTGCGCCACTTCCGGCTTCCCCCGATACTCACGCCGCAAGTGATGGTAGTGGGGGTGTTCCCCTCCTTCTTTCCCCGGTCCCGCGCGGGGCTGGAGATGGTAGCAGGGGTGTTACCCCCCCTACCTCCTTGGTCTCTGCTTCCCCACGGTCCCGTGGCTGCCCGAGCAGGCCGGAAGATGGGAGGGGGAAGAGGGGGTGGTGGTGCTCGGTCGCGCGGCCTTTCCTCTTCTTACCCCTGTCGTGTGTGTGTATATGTGTGTGTGTGTGTGTGTGTGTGTATATGGGTATGTGTGTGTATGTGTGTATGGGGGTGTGTGTGTGTATATGGGTGTGTGTGTGTATATGGGGATGTGTGTGTATATGGGTGTGTGTGTGTATATGGGGATGTGTGTGTGTATATGGGTGTGTGTGTGTGTATATGGGGATGTGTGTGTGTGTGTGTATATGGGTGTGTGTGTGTGTATGGGTCTGGGTGTGTGTGTGTGTGTGTATGGGTGTGTGTGTGTGTATGGGTCTGGGTGTGTTTGTGTGTGTGTATGTGTGTGTGTGTGTGTGTGTGTGTATATGGGTATGTGTGTGTGTGTATATGGGTCTGTGTGTGTGTGTGTATATGGGTCTCTGTGTGTGTGTGTGTGTGTATATGGGTCTGTGTATATGGGTCTGTGTGTGTGTGTGTGTGTGTATATGGGTGTGTGTGTATAGTGTGTGTGCGTGGGAGAATGTGTGTAGGATACCAGAAGTGTCACATCACCCCACCCCCAATCACCCAATCACCCCAGTCACCCCACCCAATCACCCCACCCAATCACCCCACCCAATCACCCCGTCACCCCACCCAGTCACCCCACCCAGTCACCCCATCCAGACACTGATTAAGGGGTTCAGGAAACTAGTCATTCACACCTGGCTTTTATTTCTAGATCGACATTTACACAGACACACACACACACACACACGTAACAAGGGCTAATTTTAGTATAATGTAATACAATAAATATATTTGTCATTTAAATGGATTTTATTCATATGTTTTATTTTAAAGCGGGGTTGGGGGCGGGTTGGGGGCGGGACTAGGTGGCGAGTAGATTTTTTGGTTGGGCGAATAGATTTTTGGGTGATTTGTCGAACACTGGTAATTGTAACCATTTGTCTTAACTCTATGCTCAGGACATACTTGAAAACGAGAGGTAACTCTCAATGTATTACTTCCTGGTAAAAATATTTTATAAATAACAATATAACACAAGATACAGGACACAGTATACATTATTAAAGACATATTTAATAGGGATATGTACTGATAACCTGTAAATGAACTGTGGGATTTCCAAGTCATGGATTCCAAAAGACCAGGTGGCTACCAAGTTTCGTGCCTATGGGTCTGTTTGGAGTCCAGACTTGAAAGCCTCAGGGATGCCAAGGTGTTAGAACAGGGGGTACTGCAGTTCTGCTTCAGTACCCACATCCTGGGTTTACACAGGGCTATCCGGCCACCATTTGCCAGAGCCCAAACTCTGTGGAGCTTGGATAGCGGGTGTGCTCAGTTTGCAAAGAGGCAGAGGTGCCAGGTTGGCGCATGCCCCTTTACAGACTGAAAAAGTGCCATGTGTCCCTATACACCAGCACACGGAATAACGGTACTGTAGGCGGACGCTCACAGAGGTATGCAAGGGAGACTGATTATAGTGAAATTAAATAAGCCTTTTATTGTGCCTATTTCCTTAACATCAGGAAACCATCCAAACAAGGGGTAAACAAAGCTTCTATTCACTTGGGAGTATTTCTAGCGAAATACTATGCAGTTCACAACTCCCTTAGATAAGCATGTCTCCCAGCCCCAAACATATAGCATGAATTAAGCAGATAGAAGAAGTCTCATAAATGAAAGTCTTATCTGTTCCTTGTGGTTTGGAGGGAAAATCTTCTCTGTTCAGCTCCCTTTTCCTCAGGGTGTGTCAGCATTCAGGTTTAGAAGTTTCCCCTGTGTCTTGAAAGCAGCTCTGCTGTTTCTTCTGGCAGGGCACAAGATTATCTCCAAGTTCAGCTCAGGTGTGAGCTAAGGAGTCTCACTTCCTGTCTCAAAAGACAGGCTTTTCTAAGCAACCTATTCAGGCAGGTGGTGTTTGTTAATTGACTACCAGTAGTTAACCACCACACTGCTGGATTAGAGGCACATTACCTGAACAGGGATAACTCCCCTGTTACAGGTACTCTTACCATGTGTCCCCATACACCAGCACACATGATAATGGTACTCTTACCACGTGTCCCTATACACCGGCACACGGGATAATGGTATTCTTACCATGTGTCCCTATACACCAGCACACGGGATAATGGTACTCTTACCATGTTTCCCTATACAATATCACACGGGATAATGGTACTCTTACCATGTGTCCTTATACATCAGCACAGGATCACGGTACTCTTACCATGTGTCCCTATATACCAGCACACTGGATAATAGTACTCTTACCATGTGTCCCTATACACCAGCTCACAGGATAACGGTACTCTTACCGTGTGTCCCTATACACCAGCACATGGGATAATGGTACTCTTACCATGTGTACCTATACATCATCACACGTGATAATGGTACTCTTACCATGTGTCCCTATACATCAGCACACAGGATAACGGTACTCTTACCATGTGTTCCTATACACCGGCACACGGAATAATGGTACTCTTACCATGTGTCCCTATACACCAGCACACGGGATAATGGTACTCTTAACATGTGTTCCTATACATGTGCACACAGGATAATGGTACTCTTACCATGTGTCCCTATACACCAGCACACAGGATAATGGTACTCTTACCATGTGTCCCTACACACCAGCACACGGGATAATGGTACTCTTACCATGTATCCCTATACACCGGCACACAGGATAATAGTACTCTTACCATGTGTCCCTATACATGAGCACACAGGATAATGGTACTCTTACCATGTGTCCCTATACACCAGCACACGGGATAATGGAACTCTTACCATGTGTCCCTATATATCAGCACACGGGATAATGGTACTCTTACCATGTGTCCCTATACATCAACACACGTGATAATAGTACTCTTAACATGTGTCCCTATAAACCAGCACATGGGATAATGGTACTCTTAACATGTGTCCCTATAAACCAGCACACGGAATAATGGTACTCTTACATGTGTCCCTATACACCAGCACACGGGAGAATGGTACTCTTGCCATGTGTCAAAATACACCAGCACACGGGATAATGGTACTCTTACCATGTGTCTCTATACACCAGCACATGGGATAATGGTACTCTTACCATGTGATCCTATACACTAGCACACGGGATAATGGTTTTCTTACCATGTGTCCTTATACACCAGCACATGGGATAATGGTACTCTTACCATGTGTCCCTATACACCAGCACACTGGATAATGGTACTCTTACCATGTATCCCTATACACCAGCACACTGGATAATGGTACTCTTACCATGTATCCCTATACACCAGCACACGGGATAATGGTACTCTTACCATGTGTCCCTATACACCAGCACACAGGATAATGGTACTCTTACCATGTGTCTCTATACACCAGCACACGGGATAATGGTACTCTTACCATGTGTCTCTATACACCAGCACACGGGATAATGGTACTCTTACCATGTGTCTCTATACACCAGCACACGGGATAATGGTACTCTTACCATGTGTCTCTATACACCAGCACACGGGATAATGGTACTCTTACCATGTGTCTCTATACACCAGCACACGGGATAATGGTTTTCTTGCCATGTGTCCTTATACACCAGCACACGGGATAATGGTACTCTTACCATGTGTCCCTATACACCAACACACAGGATAATGACAATGTGTCCCTACAGATCATGTATTACATATGTTCTGGGTGAGGAGAGAGATTGCTGCTTTCACCATTAACACGTCACATATGAGGATGTTTTTAACCTTTTATTGTTTATTATAGCCATAGCTTTCCTCTGGTTCCATCAGGGAGACAGTAGGAGCGGGGGGAGGGATTAGACACAGAGGTGAGTGTCCATCTACTCAGGGACTTCACACTTAAAGATGTCCCCTCTCTCGGTGAGAAGCCACAGGGTCCCAGCATCAACGCTGACATGCTTAAAGCGGCTGCAGAGATCTAGGAGAGTCCATGAGGTCCCAATGGGCTTTTCAGCACTGATGCCCTCTCTGGAACAAAGATTGGGTGGTGATTAGCTGGGTTATTTGTACATTAATAGGGAGCAAGGGGCAATCACTGCGATTTGCACTCAGGAAATTTAAATATGACAAAAAATAAAACTTAACATTTCTTTAGTTACTATTAAAATAAACACGCAAATAAAAAAACAGCAACCAGACAAAATACAATATCTAAAACAGTCCGTGGCGTGTCGGAGTGCTGCGGCACGTGGCAAGCAGTATAGTGATACTGTGTGTGGTTGGAGGGAGGATATTAGGCGTAGGGCCATTGACGCAGTGGATTCCAGTTACTGACTTGAAGATAATGCAGGAGCGGGACGTGCACAGGTAATATAGGCAGAACACTGCTGCCTCTCTACCCTATTAGTACAGTAATAGTTAGTGAATACTGTGCTGTACTGTTTAACACAGAGGCTGGAAGCCTGCACGGGAATAGACCACACAGAGAGGATACTTACAGACCAATTATCATCATATCATCTCATTTCACCCCCCTCATCATCATGTCATTTCCCATCTTATATTCGGGGGCAGTACAAGGAGCTTTCAAAAGAACTATTCATCCCACGGGCAGTACAAAGGACTCGGGGCCATCCCTTAAGGTTGGAGGAAAGGCGATTTCACCAGCAACAAAGGAAAGGGTTCTTTACAGTAAGGGCAGTTACAGTGTGGGATTCATTACCCATGGAGACTGTGATGGCAGATACCATAGATTTGTTCAAAAAAATGTTGGTCATCTTTTTAGATGGGAAAGGTATACAGGGATATACCAAATAAGTATACAAGGGAAGGATGTTGATCCAGGGATTAATCCGATTGCCAATTCTTGGAGTCAGGAAGGAAATTATTTTCCCTTTATGAGATATCATTGGATGATATGTCACTGGGTTTTTTGTTTGCCTTCCTCTGGATCAATCATGCCGCCGCACTCGCGCATGCCGCCGCACTCGCGCATGCCTCCGCACTCGCGCATACCGCCGCACTCGTGCATGCCTCCGCACTCGCGCATGCCGCCGCACTCGCGCATACCGCCGCACTCGTGCATGCCTCCGCACTCGCGCATGCCGCCGCACTCGTGCATGCCGCCGCACTCGTGCATGCAGCCACACTTGTGCATGCCGCCGCACTCGTGCATGTCGCCGTACTCGTGCACGCCACCGCACTCGTGCACGTCGCCGCACTCGTGCATGTCGCCGCACTCGCGCATGCCGCCGCACTCACGCATGCCGCAGCACTCGCGCATGCCGTCGCACTCGCCGCGACACTCGTGCATGCCGCCGCACTTGTGCATGCCGCCGCACTCGTGCATGCCGCCGCACTCGTGCATGCCGCCGCACTCGCGCATGCCGTCGCACTCGCGCATGCCGTCGCACTCGCGCATGCCGCCGCACTCGCCGCGACACTCGCGCATGCCGCCGCACTCGCGCATGCCGCCGCACTCGCGCATGCCGCCGCACTCGCGCATGCCGCCGCACTCGTGCATGCCGCCGCACTCGTGCATGTCGCCGCACTCGCGCATGCCGCCGCACTTGCCGCCGCACTCGTGCATGCCGCCGCACTCGTGCATGCCGCCGCACTCGTGCATGTCGCCGCACTCGTGCATGCCGTCGCACTCGCGCATGCCGCCGCACTCGCGCATGCCGCCGCACTCGTGCATGCCGCCGCACTCGCGCATGCCGCCGCACTCGCGCATGCCGCCACACTCGTGCATGCCGCCGCACTCGTGCATGTCGCCGCGACACTTGCTTCCCATTTCCCATTACTGGCAAAGTACAATTCGCCACACTTTGGTTGCCAATTCGTCACAAGTGGCGAATGGCAACAGGGTTGCCCACCTCGGGTCTAAATAATTTATACCAATTGCTGCTCGCAATATAAGCTGCATAACAATTAGGACACTGTGCTGTACTGTTTAACACAGAGGCTGGAAGCCTGCACGGGAATAGACCACACAGACAGGATACTTACAGACCAATTATCATCATATCATCTCATTTCACCCCCCTCATCATCATGTCATTTCCCATGTTATATTCGGTGACAATACAATTAGCTTTCAAAAGAACTATTCATCCCACGGGCAGTACAAAGGACTCTGGGCCATCCCTTAAGTTTGGAGGAAAGGAAATTTCACCATCAACAAAGGAAAGGGTTATTTACAGTAAGGGCAGTTACAGTGTGGGATTCATTACCTTTGGAAACTGTGATGGCAGATACAATAGATTTGTTCAAAAAAAGGTTGGTCATCTTTTTAGATGGGAAAGGTATACAGGGATATACCAAATAAGTATACAAGGGAAGGATGTTGATCCAGGGATTAATCCGATTGCCAATTCTTGGAGTCAGGAAGGAATTTATTTTCCCCTTATGAGATATCATTGGATGATATAATAGTGGGGATTTTGTTTGCCTTCCTCTGGATCAATCATGCCGCCGCACTCGCGCATGCCGCCGCACTCGCGCATGCTGCCGCACTCGTGCATGTCGCCGCACTCATGCATGTCGCGCACTCGTGCATGCCGCCGCACTCGTGCATGCCTCCGCACTCGCACATGCCACAGCACTCGCGCGTGCCGCAGCACTCGCGCATGCCGCTGCACTCGCGCATGCCGCTGCACTCGCGCATGCCGCCGCACTCGCGCATGCCGCCGCACTCGCGCATGCCGCCGCACTCGTGCATGTCGCCACACTCGTGCACGCCGCCGCACTCGCGCATGCCGCCGCACTCGTGCATGTCGCCGCGACACTCGCTTCCATTTCCCATTACTGGCAAAGTACAATTCGCCACACTTTGGTTGCCAATTCGTCACAAGTGGCGAATGGCGACAGGGTTGCCCACCTCGGGTCTAAATAATTTATACCAATTGCTGCTCGCAATATAAGCTGCATAACCAATTAGGACACTGTGCTGGTTTAATTCTGCTTATCTAACACTATGTGGAGTAGCAGACGGTAGTGAGTTGACTATACTTCTCGTTTGCTGTTCCGGACAGAGGCAGTGATAACTCCTATGCAAACTCAAACCTGAACAGATTGTGTTACTATAGAACCTGAGGGAACCATACTGTACATCCGGCTCATTCGGAGCCTGCATACGTGTCTACACATAAGGACAACTATATCTGTACAGGATCCACTTTCATAAGAGCTAACACCTGAGCACTACCAGTGCACCAGACAGAATAGTGAGAAAGTGCAAGCACATACACAGTCTCCCTTTGCACAAACAGATACCCATAACAGACGCGTATACAGAGACCAAGGGAGAACCACATACGTGGCTCATTCATCGGTCTAAATACATACGTATCTGCACACTCCCGTCCTGATGGATCTGTAGACTGGTACTAACAGGTAGAAAGATCCCTATTCTGTGGGTTCTTATTCACCAGCCCCAAGTATATGAGTTACGGCTCAATGCATTAGTGTACGGTTAGAATCATTATCCGCTGAGTATTAGAGTAAACGTATACTTACCTGCAGAGTAAGGGTACATTGTTTTAATTTATGTCTTCAAGGCTTGTGTCCTCACATGGAGGACTATCTGTTTGTTTCCTCATGAAACCTTTATTTTATTTAGATTAGAATAAAGTTTATATTTTAATACAATAACTTCACACCGATCCTTCTGTGTCTGGGGTATTCACCCAGAGCTCCTGGGCCCAAGTGTCTCTCTAGTCATCACCATTTATGTACTGAGTGCTCCCATAGAGGGGTTCTTGTGCTCCTTGGTCACATTCATGGTCACCCCAGATTGTAGCATAGTATACCACGTCTGGTACTGAGCAGTAGCGAGGGATACCTTTCCCTCCCCCCTACCCTCCCCTTTGTTTGTTGCTCCAGAAATACTTAGCAGGAAAGGCGCCGCCAGTACTTTCTGCGCAGCAAACTGTGACGGGCGATGTTGGGGCTTCCTTATAGACCGCGTAATGCACAGGAGTTTAAGCACCATTTTGTTTCCCCGGGAGGGGACAGTATTGACTGCAACTTTCTTATAATTATCTCTGGAACCCATAATCTTCCCATAAATGTAAAATAAAAGCTATCAGGAGGGTCTGCTCCTTACAGGCGGGAGAGGACTTCTAACCAATGCAATGTGCCCAGGTATTCCTGGCAATAAAGACTCGTATACTACTGCCCCCAAACCGTTACCTCTTGTACACTTTGCCCTCTGCGTTCACACCGTACACTGATCCATCTGTGCCAACCTCCACCATGACCAGACTGCCCTTGATCTGCTGCCACTTGCTTCCCTGGCAGGCGTTGGGTTTCACATCGTAGCGGTAATAGATATTGTTGGCGCTGTTCACTCCCCAGCAGCCGCGAGGACCACAGCTGTAATATTTCAGACCTCCCTCTAACAAGGTAAAGAGGACCACAGAATCTGTGGAAAGAGTTGGCTCTTGGTTCAGGCAGTAAATAGAATCCAGACGGTTCACGCCAGCCAAGAACTTATCACCTCCAGCGTCCACCTGCTTCAGAAGACCTGCGGGGCAGAGAGAAGGGGCGGCTGTAAAACACACAATATATTCCAAAAATGACCTTTAATGGGGACTGATGGAGCAGCCTGCGGGTTAGAACTGGCCTTTGAGGTGGGTGCACATGGTTTAAATCCCCGTGGCAAACTCCATATAAAATAAATGACATAAATCACCTTATCTAGCCGTGCCTCAGGTACCAAAATTAGATTAAATGTCCCATGTTGCAGGGTACATGCAATCACACGCGGGGTTTCTGGATAAGGCTTATTTATTGAGCCTTAAAAATACAGCACACAAAAACAAAACAGCTCCTTTTCAGCATACAAAAAGCCAGACAGTTCATCAAACATGCATTTTGAAGTAAGACCTTATAGCAGTAATCTACTTCAGCATTTCAGTCCTATCTCTGGACCAGCCAGCCTCCATGTGTAAAGCCTGGGGGGTTTAAAACACCTTGATGAGGCAGCTGGGATCAGACTAACCAACTCAGCTGGAAGTTAACCTCCTCACTGCTGCACTACACATAAGTTTGCCAGGCATAGGGCAAACTTATTCACCCTGTCACAACCCACATGACAGGGACTCAGTGGGGCATAGGTGCTAAGATCATATTTGAATTTTTATTTTGGGTCAATGTAACAGGGGACTTATCCCTGTTCAAAAATATGACTCTAATCCAGCAGTGTGGGGGTTAATTGCTGGTAGACAATTAACCAACACCACCTGGCTGATTACAGGTGTCAGAAAAGCCTGCCTCTGAGACAGGAGAGGGAGATTCTTCCTGAGCTCCCACGTGAGCTGAGCTGACCCTGGAAGCAGAAAGAGCAGAATTCCTTAGTCTCACAATTGGGGGTGCTGAACCAAGGAAGGACAGATGTCTTGAGCTGCAAGCTATAGTGATGTAGTGAAAAACAGGTGCAAACAGATAAAAGGGGTGAACACTATTAATAAGTGAACAGGTATATGCTCTTATAATAAGTGAAACAAAGAAATAAATTAACATATATACAATTTCATCCCCTGCTCAGACCCACTGGGAGGGGTAGTCTTCACGCGTCCCCAAAGGTAACAGCAGTAGACACGAAATCCAGGGGGAGCATAGGGAAGAAACAAAAAATAAAACACAATCTAAGTGCAGCAGAATTACAATGGGAAAGATGCGTTTCCAAGAACTTGGCTCTATTGAAATGACTACTTACAAGATGTAAGAGTCAAAACAACAGGGTTGACTAACAGTCAGTGGTGGGTAGGTGGTGTAGTTGTCATCAAGGTGGTTCAGGTACTCAGGAGGGTATGGCCCAATTGCAAGAGAGAGAAAAAACTGGCATAGCGCAGATCAACCAAGGTATAACATTTTTTATCTAAGTAAAAAATACACTCACAATATATAAGACTAGCTGATATACCCGGGATTGCAGGGGCGGGAAGGGGGGGGTGCGTGAAGGGCGTGGTGGGAAGGGGGGGTGCATGAAGGGTGGGGTGGGAAGGGGGGTTGCGTGAGGGCGGGGTGGGTGTGTGAAGGGCGGGGGGTGGGTGCGTGAAGGGCGGGGAGGGGTGCGTGAAGGGCGGGGAGGGGTGGGTGCAGCATGAAGGGCGGGGAGGGGGGGTGGGTGCGGGGAAGGGGGGTGGGTGCGTGAAGGGCGGAGAGGGGGGGTGGGTGCGTGAAGGGAGGGGGGGTTGGTTGCGTGAAGGGTGGTGGAGGGGGGGGTTTGCGTGAAGGGTGGGGAGGGGGGGGGTGAGGGGTGAAGGGCGGGGAGGGGGGGGCGAGGGGTGAAGGGCGGGGAGGATGGGGGGTGAGTGAAGGGTGGGGAGGGGGGCGAGGGGTGAAGGGCGGGGAGGATGGGGGGGTGAGTAAAGGGCGGGGAGGGGGGTGGGTGAGTGAAGGGCAGGGAGGATGGGGGTTGAGTGAAGGGTGGGGAGGGGGGGTGAAGGGCGGGGAGGATGGGGGGTGAGTGAAGGGTGGGGAGAGGGGGCGAGGGGTGAAGGGCGGGGAGGATGGGGGGGTGAGTGAAGGGCGGGGAGGATGGGGGTTGAGTGAAGGGTGGGGAGGGGGGGCGAGGGGTGAAGGGCGGGGAGGATGGGGGGGTGAGTGAAGGGTGGGGAGGGGGGGCGAGGGGTGAAGGGCGGGGAGGATGGGGGGGTGAGTGAAGGGCGGGGAGGTGGGGGTGAGTGAAGGGCGGGGAGGGGGGGGCGGGTGAGTGAAGGGCAGGGAGGGGGGGTGAGTGAAGGGTGGGGAGGGGGGCGGGTGAGTGAAGGGTGGGGAGGGGGGGCGGGTGAGTGAAGGGCGGGGAGGGGGGGTGGGTGAGTGAAGGGCAGGGAGGGGGGTGAGTGAAGGGCGGGGAGGGGGGGGTGAGTGAAGGGTGGGGAGGGGGGTGAGTGAAGGGCGGGGAGGGGGGGTGAGTGAAGGGTGGGGAGGGGGGGCAGGTGAGTGAAGGGTGGTGAGGGGGGAGCGGGTGAGTGAAGGGCGGGGAGGGGGGCAGCTGAGTGAAGGGCGGGGAGGGGGGGACAGGTGAGTGAAGGGTGGGGAAGGGGGGCGGGTGAGTGAAGGGCGGGGAGGGGGGGCGGATGCGTGAAGGGCGGGGAGGGGGGGTGGGGGGTGAAGGGCGGGGAGGGGGGGTGGGGGGTGAAGGGCGGGGAGGGGGGGCGGGGGGTGAAGGGCAGGGAGGGGGGGCGGGGAGTGAAGGCAGGGAGGGGGGGCAGGGGTCAAGGGCGGGGAGGGGGGGGGCGAGGGATGAAGGGCGGGGAGGATGGGGGGGTGAGTGAAGGGCGGGGAGGGGGGGGGGCGAGGGGTGAAGGGTGGGGAGGATGGGGGGGTGAGTGAAGGGCGGGGAGGGGGGGGGCGAGGGGTGAAGGGCGGGGAGGATGGGGGGGGTGAGTGAAGGGCGGGGAGGGGGGGCGAGGGGTGAAGGGCAGGGAGGATGGGGGGGTGAGTGAAGGGCGGGGAGGGGGGGCGGGGAGGATGGGGGGTGAGTGAAGGGTGGGGAGGGAGGGCGAGGGGTGAAGGTCGGGGAGGATGGGGGGGTGAGTGAAGGGTGGGGAGGGGGGGCAGGTGAGTGAAGGGTGGGGAGGGGGGGCGGGTGAGTGAAGGGCGGGGAGGGGGGAGCGGGTGAGTGAAGGGCGGGGAGGGAGGTGAGTAACCTGGCGCGCGCCAGAGGGTGCCGGGCGCACGCCGAAGACACGGAGGAGCGCCCTCCGATCGGTGCTTTCTCCCTCCCGCTGCCGGGTCCGCCGGGTCCCCCGGAACCCCCTGCTGCCGTCCCCCACATCGCGGGACACCAGGGCTGCGCGTGCAGGGGGGGCAGGCACCCGATCACGCGTGACCGCGCGTCATCCGCCGAGTGAGTGCGGCTAGCATGCCGGGGCATCTCCAGGCTTGCGGAGCTAGCCGCACTCAAATAAAATGTGCCGCCTCTGCAGTCATTTCAATAGAGCCAAGTACTTGGAAACGCATCTTTCCCATTGTAATTCTGCTGCACTTAGATTGTGTTTTATGTTTTGTTTCTTCCCTATGCTCCCCCTGGATTTCGTGTCTACTTGAGCTGCAAGCTGACAACAAGACAAAAGGGGACAAGATTCTTAACTTGGATCCTGACATTGCCTAAGCACACAAGGGTGCGGACCCAAGAGAGCAGAGAAACCTCCCCTACAGCTACAAGAGACAGATAAGACTTTTCTTATGACTGTTATCTATATCTATATACATCTGTATGTCTCTATGATTTGGGCTGGTGAATCGCTGGGCTAACCACGCAGTTAAAGAGGGCTGGACTGCAAGTGTATATATACTCCAAAGTGGAGCAGATTTTGTTTGCGGATTTTCATATGTTTGCTGTGTTTAAAGCGACAGGCGCAATAAAGCGCCTTTAAAAGTCTCCATTGCGTACCTCTGCACATGTCCTCTTACAGTCAATTTCTGTGCTAATAAGTACTGTAATACAAACCTTCATAAAATGTGCGACCTTTGTGTGAAGGTTGTTATGTGACTTCATACGTATTATTGTTGCTATCATGTTTTTATAATGCGCCAGCATATTCAAGGGAGAGGAGAGTGACAGCACGCACTGTGTACTTTTTTCTGCATCATCACATAGTGAATTTCTTTTCTTTACGGATCATCAATTCATGTGCAGCAGCAACACCTTTATTTGACCCTTTGGCTAAGTACTTCCTATGGATATGTGACACAGTATCACCCCCTTATTATACAGTTTTTTAAACATTTTGCATTGGGTTCACAGACCTTCCAATCTTAATTTGTTTTTTTTTATGGTATATGTGTATGTTTTGTTTAATCATTGTTGTCTTACATCCACTGTCAGTGGCGTTTTTTGTTTTTTAGTACTATTCTCTTTATTGTTTGGTATATAGTATTTGTAGGTGTTTTCTGTATCAACTCTAATTACAGGTAAATTCTCCCATTTTTTACCTCCTCCCCAGGAATAGAAAGTTTGTCTCCCTTCAATATGTCATCCATTTTGACCTTTGACACTACTAGAAGGGGTATAGCAGATACCTTTTTGGGGGGACAACACTGAGCCAGTTCAACCAATACCTAATCTTGATTTAGATCAATTATGTCTACATTTAGAAAAGTTCATGTTGACTAAAACTAGGTTTTGGTGGGATAGATTCAGTTTAGAACAAGCGGTTATTGCCAAAAAAATTCAAAGGGGCCTTAGGTTATTGAAATTACTGACCTATGGTTTAGAAAATGAAGATTTTATTAAAAAATGGCACACCATTATGGATGATTGTTCTCTTTCTCTCATACAATTATTAATAGACGAACGCACCATTACAATTGATACATTGGCTGCACAAATTGCGGAGTTGAAGGAGAAAATCATCAGTGAGATGTCGGAGGATATACTCACTATATTTGTCAAAGATCTAAAAGATAAATTGGAAGGGTATGAGATTAGCCAAATCAATTTAAAACAGAAGTATTTGAGAGACAAAACTGATTATGAGGGGAACAAGCAGTATAATTGGGTGAGACCTAAAGAAAATGTAACACAACCCATTGTGACTGCTCCCCCTAATTTAGGAAATGTACATTCAAACACCTGGGTTAAATATCAAAAACCAAAGGATAAGAGGAGGGGATCAAGAGGTCCTCCTCCAGAAACTAATGGTAGAAGTTACACTCAGAACCATGACCCAAAAACAAAAAAGGACAATTTTCAAAGAGACCAAAAAAGTAGATTTGAAAATAAAAATAATAATAATAAAAAATATGAAAAGAGATTAACCTACATAAATAAAAATGAAAGAGGTGATGCACATCATCCAAAGAGGATTATTATGAACACAAATAATAATAACCCTCTTTTATCAAACTCTTTTCAGGTTCTGAGTGAACAAGATGCGATGGATCCCGGACCCTCTGGTCCCCCAGTTCCCACCACTCCATCGGGACAGGAGAAGGATTTTCACCAACTTTCAGGTGCAATTCCGAAAAAAAGAAACCAACAATACCGCAACCTCCAGATCCAGTGACATGGTTAAGAGGAGGGCGAAATAAAGCAAATACAGGGGGAGCAGAGGCAAGGGAACAAAAGCAGACCCATACCCCGGGAGGTTCCCACAGTCGGAACTCTCCAAAAATTAGGAATATACAATCTGTCTAAATATTCACTAACCTCTGCACAAGTAAAAGCGTTAACAAAGGGACTACATTTTTCTCCAGTTAGTCAACCCAAAGAGTTCAATATGTATATTGATCTTCAAAAATACTTGCGTAAAATTACCCTCCAGAGGCATTTTTCAAAAACCTCAAAACAATGTGGTACACCACAAGAGGGGATACAGCAATCTATTCAAGTAATGGGGGAACCTTTCACACAATCTGCGGTAATTAATGAGGATCTGGTGTTTAACATTCATGATAATGGGAGAGAAGAATTACTCCTTCAAGGTGTGATAGAACTTGTGGAGGATAATAGTAGAGTAATGGAAATTATGGCTAATAATCATATCAAGTATTAACCTGGGCTTTTGTTTCTTTCCATGCGCCCCTATTTTAGTGTTTTTTTGTGACTGGTCATGCCCCGCTGACCACGGAGATTGGGAGCAGCAGGTAAGAACAAAGTTGTAAAGAAATCCAAGGGAGAGAAGAGGGACAGCGCGCACTGTGTAATTTATTCCTTATTTGTAATGTGCCAGCATATTCCGTAGCACAGTACAATAGGGCTAGACGTCAAAAACAATACAAACAAACATTAGCTGTCATGGAACCAGAACTACCTTTCTGACTCGCCCCCCTCTCTCCTTTGCAGCTTCTGCCTGTCAGATCTTATTCCCAGCTGCATGGAGCCTGCACACACATTCTGTGCCTGTGTAACTTGCAACAATGTTGCATTTCTTGCCTCCGGGCATGGAATCAGTGAGCTGCTACTGCAGTTTCTGAGATCCTCACCAGAATGGGCTAGTCTGCCCCCCCTCCTGTTTGTTCAGAGATAGTCTGCCCCTAGACTATTCCCTTTACCCACACTGCCCCTCACTTCCTTTTCCACCCTGGAGACAGTTAGTACAAGACCCTTCTCTGTTCATCCCCCATGGTGAGGCCATCTCTTTTTACTTGTTTCTAACTAATAATCACCACTACATACCATCCACAAGTATTTGTATCCTGCTGCTTTTCCCAATAAAGTGGAGGAAATATTACAGGGCTTGGAGTGATTTAAAAGGGAGCTGAGTTAAAGCTATCGGGAGCCATTCACACATCAAACGTGACCCTGGCTTCAGAAAATTAGCAGTAAGTGGGAGTGTGCGGAGGTAGAGCTGTGAGAGCAGGTAATGTGTGAGGGAGTTGGTGTTGGGGAAGTAGTAAGTGGGATTATTTGGAGGTAGAGCTGTGAGAGCAGGTAATGTGTGAGGGAGTTGGTGTTAGGGAAGCAGTAAGTGGGAGTGTGAGGAGGTAGAGCTGTGAGTGCAGGTAATGTGTGAGGGAGTTGGGGAAGCAGTAAGTGGGAGTGTGCGGAGGTAGAGCTGTGAGAGCAGGTAATGTTTGAGGGAGTTGGTGTTGGGAAGCAGTAAGTGGGAGTGTGCGGAGGTAGAGCTGTGAGAGCAGGTATTGTGTGAGGGAGTTGGTGTTGGGGAAGCAGTAAGTGGGAGTGTGCGGAGGTAGAGCTGTGAGAGCAGGTAATGTGTGAGGGAGTTGGTGTTAGGGAAGCAGTAAGTGGGAGTGTGCGGAGGTAGAGCTGTGAGAGCAGGTAATGTGTGAGGGAGTTGGTGTTGGGGAAGCAGTACGTGGTATTGTGTGGAGTGTGGCAGAATGACCTCACCGTAGGGGTCAATAATAGGCCAAACAATTTACTTATTTAAAAAATGTGTTACCAGGAAGTAATACATTGAGAGTTACCTCTCGTTTTCAAATATGTCCTGGGCACATCGTTATAATGACAAATACATGGTTACACGGAGTAAAAAGGGTTATACATTATACATGAAGACATTGCATGCACAGTTAAAGATAATATAAATGATAGGCATACTGTATATAACAGTTACAGACCAGGTTAAAATGTGAGACAGCTTTAGTTTTTAAAGAACTTAAACTGGTGGTGGATGTGAGAGTATCCGGTAGGTTGTTCCAGTTTTGGGGTGCACGGTAAGAGAAGGAGCAGCGGCCGGATACTTTGTTGAACCTTGGGACCATGAACAGTCTTTTGGAGTCTGATCTCAGGTGATAAGTGCTGCATGTGGTAGGGGTGAGGAGCTTGTTCAGGTAGCTGGGTAGCTTGCCCAGCAAGTATTTGAAGGCGAGACAGGAGAGAGCCACAATAAATACATATATTTGAACAGGTCACAGAAAAACCTCCATACACAAATTGTCTTGTTTCCTCCGATGACAAAATAAATAAGTCTATAGCAGCGGTGCGCAAACTGGGGGGCGCGATCCCCAAGGGGGCTCGAGATTACCGGCGGGGGGCGCGGGGTTTACAGAAGCCCTGCGCGCTTCCCGAATGCACTTAAATTAAGTGCTAGGGGGACTGCAGGGCCTCTGTAAGTAATGCTTACTTTGATTCTGCCGGCATCTGGATACGCGTCGCCATGGCAACGTGGCATCAAATGATGCCCAGATGCCGGGAATCAAAGTAAGGAGGAGGGAGGGGGGCGCACTGAGAGGAGGACATCCCGCGGGGGGGCGCAGGGAAAAAAGTTTGATCCGGAGGACGTCGCGGAGCGCAGGGAGACGCCGGTAGGGCTGGGGCGGCTGCTCCAAACAGCTGCAGGAGGCAGGAGAGACGTTCGCGACAAATCACGGAGCCCAAGGAGGACGCCGGGGAGGGCGCCACTCCGGGACCACCAGTGACAACCAAGGGACAGGTAGCGGTGAGCTAGTCCGCGTCATTGAAGTACCACGCACTTTAAATGTTAAATGCCTTTTATTACGGCACAGAATGGGAGGGCGATTTTATATATTTTTAAACATAAAGTTTATTTTTTGGTCTGTGCGATTGTCCCTTTCTTATTATTTTTTAGTCTGTGCGATTGATCCTCTCTTATTATTTTTTAGTCTGTGCGATTGATCTTCTCTTATTATTTTTTAGTCTGTGCGATTGTCCCTCTCTTATTATTTTTTAGTCTGTGCGATTGATCCTCTCTTATTATTTTTTAGTCTGTGCGATTGTTCCTCTCTTATTATTTTTTAGTCTGTGCGATTGATCCTCTCTTATTATTTTTTAGTCTGTGCGATTGATCCTCTCTTATTATTTTTTAGTCTGTGCGATTGATCCTCTCTTATTATTTTTTGGTCTTTGCGATTGTCCCTCTCTTATTATTTTTTAGTCTGTGCGATTGTTCCTCTCTTATTATTTTTTGGTCTGTGCGATTGTCCCTTTCTTATTATTTTTTAGTCTGTGCGATTGATCCTCTCTTATTATTTTTTAGTCTGTGCGATTGATCCTCTCTTATTATTTTTTAGTCTGTGCGATTGATCTTCTCTTATTATTTTTTAGTCTGTGCGATTGTCCCTCTCTTATTATTTTTTAGTCTGTGCGATTGATCCTCTCTTATTATTTTTTAGTCTGTGCGATTGTTCCTCTCTTATTATTTTTTAGTCTGTGCGATTGATCCTCTCTTATTATTTTTTAGTCTGTGCGATTGTCCCTCTCTTATTATTTTTTAGTCTGTGCGATTGATCCTCTCTTATTATTTTTTGGTCTTTGCGATTGATCCTCTCTTATTATTTTTTAGTCTGTGCGATTGTCCCTCTCTTATTATTTTTTAGTCTGTGCGATTGATCCTCTCTTATTATTTTTTAGTCTGTGCGATTGTCCCTCTCTTATTATTTTTTAGTCTGTGCGATTGTCCCTCTCTTATTATTTTTTAGTCTGTGCGATTGTTCCTCTCTTATTTTTTAGTCTGTGCGATTGATCCTCTCTTATTATTTTTTAGTCTGTGCGATTGTCCCTCTCTTATTATTTTTTAGTCTGTGCGATTGATCCTCTCTTATTATTTTTTAGTCTGTGCGATTGTCCTTCTCTTATTATTTTTTGGTCTGTGCGATTGTCCCTCTCTTATTTTTTAGTCTGTGCGATTGTCCCTTTCATTATTTTTTAGTCTGTGCGATTGTCCCTCTCTTATTATTTTTTGGTCTGTGCGATTGTCCCTCTCATTATTTTTTAGTCTGTGCGATTGTCCCTCTCATTATTTTTTAGTCTGTGCGATTGTCCCTCTCTTATTATTTTTATATATTGAGGCACAAATAACTCGACCCCACATCCGAGGAAAGGTTGCCTGAGATTTGGATATGTCTTATTCATCTCTCACACTGCGAGTAGAGAACATAAATGTTTACCCCAGAAGGGCAAACAGAAATCATTCCCATATATTTCGCACTCATTCTGCTAAATAAATAAAATGTAGGGAAGGACTCAGTGGTCTCCGAGTGAAATTTATTTATTTATTTATAAAATATTTTACCAGGAAGTAATACAGTGAGAGTTACCTCTCGTTTTCAAGTATGTCCTGGGCACAGAGTTAAGACAAATAATACATGGTTACAAATACAGTTACATAAATGAACAG
>NC_134488.1:140587252-140639752 GCF_040206685.1 Ascaphus truei
GTCAGCAGACTCAGCATACTGTATATAACGCATAGCCGTCAGCAGACTCAGCATACTGTATATAACGCATAGCCGTCAGCAGACTCGGCATACTGTATATAACGCATAGCCGTCAGCAGACTCGGCATACTGTATATAACGCATAGCCGTCAGCAGACTCAGCATACTGTATATAACGCATAGCCGTCAGCAGACTCGGCATACTGTATATAACGCATAGCCGTCAGCAGACTCAGCATACTGTATATAACGCATAGCCGTCAGCAGACTCGGCATACTGTATATAACGCATAGCCGTCAGCAGACTCAGCATACTGTATATAACGCATAGCCGTCAGCAGACTCAGCATACTGTGTATAACGCATAGCCGTCAGCAGACTCGGCATACTGTATATAACGCACAGCCGTCAGCAGACTCGGCATACTGTATATAACGCACAGCCGTCAGCAGACTCAGCATACTGTATATAACGCATAGCCGTCAGCAGACTCAGCATACTGTATATAACGCATAGCCGTCAGCAGACTCAGCATACTGTATATAACGCATAGCCGTCAGCAGACTCAGCATACTGTATATAACGCATAGCCGTCAGCAGACTCAGCATACTGTATATAACGCATAGCCGTCAGCAGACTCGGCATACTGTATATAACGCATAGCCGTCAGCAGACTCGGCATACTGTATATAACGCATAGCCGTCAGCAGACTCAGCATACTGTATATAACGCATAGCCGTCAGCAGACTCGGCATACTGTATATAACGCATAGCCGTCAGCAGACTCAGCATACTGTATATAACGCATAGCCGTCAGCAGACTCAGCATACTGTATATAACGCATAGCCGTCAGCAGACTCAGCATACTGTATATAACGCATAGCCGTCAGCAGACTCGGCATACTGTATATAACGCATAGCCGTCAGCAGACTCAGCATACTGTATATAACGCACAGCCGTCAGCAGACTCAGCATACTGTATATAACGCATAGCCGTCAGCAGACTCAGCATACTGTATATAACGCACAGCCGTCAGCAGACTCAGCATACTGTATATAACGCATAGCCGTCAGCAGACTCAGCATACTGTATATAACGCATAGCCGTCAGCAGACTCAGCATACTGTATATAACGCATAGCCGTCAGCAGACTCAGCATACTGTATATAACGCACAGCCGTCAGCAGACTCAGCATACTGTATATAACGCATAGCCGTCAGCAGACTCAGCATACTGTATATAACGCATAGCCGTCAGCAGACTCAGCATACTGTATATAACGCATAGCCGTCAGCAGACTCAGCATTCTGTATATAACGCATAGCCGTCAGCAGACTCAGCATACTGTATATAACGCATAGCCGTCAGCAGACTCAGCATACTGTGTATAACGCATAGCCGTCAGCAGACTCAGCATACTGTATATAACGCATAGCCGTCAGCAGACTCGGCATACTGTATATAACGCATAGCCGTCAGCAGACTCAGCATACTGTATATAACGCATAGCCGTCAGCAGACTCAGCATACTGTATATAACGCACAGCCGTCAGCAGACTCGGCATACTGTGTATAACGCATAGCCGTCAGCAGACTCAGCACACTGTATATAACGCATAGCCGTCAGCAGACTCAGCATACTGTATATAACGCATAGCCGTCAGCAGACTCAGCATACTGTATATAACGCATAGCCGTCAGCAGACTCAGCACACTGTATATAACGCATAGCCGTCAGCAGACTCAGCATACTGTATATAACGCACAGCCGTCAGCAGACTCAGCATACTGTATATAACGCATAGCCGTCAGCAGACTCAGCATACTGTATATAACGCATAGCCGTCAGCAGACTCAGCATACTGTATATAACGCATAGCCGTCAGCAGACTCAGCATACTGTATATAACGCATAGCCGTCAGCAGACTCAGCATACTGTATATAACGCACAGCCGTCAGCAGACTCAGCATACTGTATATAACGCACAGCCGTCAGCAGACTCAGCATACTGTATATAACGCACAGCCGTCAGCAGACTCGGCATACTGTATATAACGCATAGCCGTCAGCAGACTCAGCATACTGTATATAACGCATAGCCGTCAGCAGACTCAGCATACTGTATATAACGCATAGCCGTCAGCAGACTCAGCATACTGTATATAACGCACAGCCGTCAGCAGACTCAGCATACTGTATATAACGCACAGCCGTCAGCAGACTCGGCATACTGTATATAACGCATAGCCGTCAGCAGACTCAGCATACTGTATATAACGCAGAGCCGTCAGCAGACTCAGCATACTGTATATAACGCATAGCCGTCAGCAGACTCAGCATACTGTATATAACGCACAGCCGTCAGCAGACTCAGCATACTGTATATAACGCACAGCCGTCAGCAGACTCGGCATACTGTATATAACGCATAGCCGTCAGCAGACTCAGCATACTGTATATAACGCAGAGCCGTCAGCAGACTCAGCATACTGTATATAACGCATAGCCGTCAGCAGACTCAGCATACTGTATATAACGCATAGCCGTCAGCAGACTCAGCATACTGTATATAACGCATAGCCGTCAGCAGACTCAGCATACTGTATATAACGCATAGCCGTCAGCAGACTCAGCATACTGTATATAACGCATAGCCGTCAGCAGACTCAGCATACTGTATATAACGCATAGCCGTCAGCAGACTCGGCATACTGTATATAACGCATAGCCGCCAGCAGACTCAGCATACTGTATATAACGCACAGCCGTCAGCAGACTCAGCATACTGTATATAACGCATAGCCGTCAGCAGACTCAGCATACTGTATATAACGCATAGCCGTCAGCAGACCCAGCATACTGTATATAACGCACAGCCGTCAGCAGACTCGGCATACTGTATATAACGCACAGCCGTCAGCAGACTCAGCATACTGTATATAACGCATAGCCGTCAGCAGACTCAGCATACTGTATATAATGCATAGCCGTCAGCAGACTCAGCATACTGTATATAACGCATAGCCGTCAGCAGACTCAGCATACTGTATATAACGCACAGCCGTCAGCAGACTCAGCATACTGTATATAACGCATAGCCGTCAGCAGACTCAGCATACTGTATATAACGCATAGCCGTCAGCAGACTCAGCATACTGTATATAACGCATAGCCGTCAGCAGACTCAGCATACTGTATATAACGCATAGCCGTCAGCAGACTCAGCATACTGTATATAACGCATAGCCGTCAGCAGACTCAGCATACTGTATATAACGCATAGCCGTCAGCAGACTCAGCATACTGTGTATAACGCATAGCCGTCAGCAGACTCAGCATACTGTATATAACGCACAGCCGTCAGCAGACTCAGCATACTGTATATAACGCATAGCCGTCAGCAGACTCAGCATACTGTATATAACGCATAGCCGTCAGCAGACTCAGCATACTGTATATAACGCATAGCCGTCAGCAGACTCAGCATACTGTATATAACGCATAGCCGTCAGCAGACTCAGCATACTGTATATAACGCATAGCCGTCAGCAGACTCAGCATACTGTATACAACGCACAGCCGTCAGCAGACTCGGCATACTGTGTATAACGCATAGCCGTCAGCAGACTCGGCATACTGTATATAACGCATAGCCGTCAGCAGACTCAGCATACTGTATATAACGCATAGCCGTCAGCAGACTCGGCATACTGTATATAACGCATAGCCGTCAGCAGACTCGGCATACTGTATATAACGCACAGCCGTCAGCAGACTCAGCATACTGTATATAACGCACAGCCGTCAGCAGACTCAGCATACTGTATATAACGCATAGCCGTCAGCAGACTCAGCATACTGTATATAACGCATAGCCGTCAGCAGACTCAGCATACTGTATATAACGCATAGCCGTCAGCAGACTCAGCATACTGTATATAACGCATAGCCGTCAGCAGACTCAGCATACTGTATATAACGCATAGCCGTCAGCAGACTCGGCATACTGTATATAACGCACAGCCGTCAGCAGACTCAGCATACTGTATATAACGCACAGCCGTCAGCAGACTCAGCATACTGTATATAACGCACAGCCGTCAGCAGACTCAGCATACTGTATATAACGCACAGCCGTCAGCAGACTCAGCATACTGTATATAACGCACAGCCGTCAGCAGACTCAGCATACTGTATATAACGCACAGCCGTCAGCAGACTCAGCATACTGTATATAACGCACAGCCGTCAGCAGACTCAGCATACTGTATATAACGCACAGCCGTCAGCAGACTCAGCATACTGTATATAACGCATAGCCGTCAGCAGACTCAGCATACTGTATATAACGCATAGCCGTCAGCAGACTCAGCATACTGTATATAACGCATAGCCGTCAGCAGACTCAGCATACTGTATATAACGCATAGCCGTCAGCAGACTCAGCATACTGTATATAACGCATAGCCGTCAGCAGACTCAGCATACTGTATATAACGCATAGCCGTCAGCAGACTCAGCATACTGTATATAACGCATAGCCGTCAGCAGACTCAGCATACTGTATATAACGCATAGCCGTCAGCAGACTCAGCATACTGTATATAACGCATAGCCGTCAGCAGACTCAGCATACTGTATATAACGCATAGCCGTCAGCAGACTCAGCATACTGTATATAACGCATAGCCGTCAGCAGACCCAGCATACTGTATATAACGCATAGCCGTCAGCAGACTCAGCATACTGTATATAACGCATAGCCGCCAGCAGACTCAGCATACTGTATATAACGCATAGCCGTCAGCAGACTCAGCATACTGTATATAACGCATAGCCGTCAGCAGACTCAGCATACTGTATATAACGCATAGCCGTCAGCAGACTCAGCATACTGTATATAACGCATAGCCGTCAGCAGACTCAGCATACTGTATACAACGCATAGCCGTCAGCAGACTCAGCATACTGTATATAACGCATAGCCGTCAGCAGACTCAGCATACTGTATATAACGCACAGCCGTCAGCAGACTCGGCATACTGTATATAACGCATAGCCGTCAGCAGACTCGGCATACTGTATATAACGCATAGCCGTCAGCAGACTCAGCATACTGTATATAACGCATAGCCGTCAGCAGACTCAGCATACTGTATATAACGCATAGCCGTCAGCAGACTCAGCATACTGTATATAACGCATAGCCGTCAGCAGACTCAGCATACTGTATATAACGCACAGCCGTCAGCAGACTCAGCATACTGTATATAACGCATAGCCGTCAGCAGACTCAGCATACTGTATATAACGCATAGCCGCCAGCAGACTCAGCATACTGTATATAACGCATAGCCGTCAGCAGACTCAGCATACTGTATATAACGCACAGCCGTCAGCAGACTCAGCATACTGTATATAACGCACAGCCGTCAGCAGACTCGGCATACTGTATATAACGCACAGCCGTCAGCAGACTCGGCATACTGTATATAACGCATAGCCGTCAGCAGACTCGGCATACTGTGTATAACGCATAGCCGTCAGCAGACTCAGCATACTGTATATAACGCATAGCCGTCAGCAGACTCAGCATACTGTGTATAACGCACAGCCGTCAGCAGACTCAGCATACTGTATATAACGCATAGCCGTCAGCAGACTCAGCATACTGTATATAACGCATAGCCGTCAGCAGACTCAGCATACTGTGTATAACGCACAGCCGTCAGCAGACTCAGCACACTGTATATAACGCATAGCCGTCAGCAGACTCAGCATACTGTGTATAACGCACAGCCGTCAGCCGACTCAGCATACTGTATATAACGCATAGCCGTCAGCAGACTCAGCATACTGTGTATAACGCACAGCCGTCAGCAGACTCAGCACACTGTATATAACGCATAGCCGTCAGCAGACTCAGCATACTGTATATAACGCACAGCCGTCAGCAGACTCGGCATACTGTATATAACGCACAGCCGTCAGCAGACTCGGCATACTGTATATAACGCATAGCCGTCAGCAGACTCGGCATACTGTGTATAACGCATAGCCGTCAGCAGACTCAGCATACTGTATATAACGCATAGCCGTCAGCAGACTCAGCATACTGTGTATAACGCACAGCCGTCAGCAGACTCAGCATACTGTATATAACGCATAGCCGTCAGCAGACTCAGCATACTGTATATAACGCATAGCCGTCAGCAGACTCAGCATACTGTGTATAACGCACAGCCGTCAGCAGACTCAGCACACTGTATATAACGCATAGCCGTCAGCAGACTCAGCATACTGTGTATAACGCACAGCCGTCAGCCGACTCAGCATACTGTATATAACGCATAGCCGTCAGCAGACTCAGCATACTGTGTATAACGCACAGCCGTCAGCAGACTCAGCACACTGTATATAACGCATAGCCGTCAGCAGACTCAGCATACTGTGTATAACGCACAGCCGTCAGCCGACTCAGCATACTGTATATAACGCATAGCCGTCAGCAGACTCAGCATACTGTATATAACGCATAGCCGTCAGCAGACTCAGCATACTGTATATAACGCATAGCCGTCAGCAGACTCAGCATACTGTGTATAACGCATAGCCGTCAGCAGACTCAGCATACTGTATATAACGCATAGCCGTCAGCAGACTCAGCATACTGTATATAACGCATAGCCGTCAGCAGACTCAGCATACTGTATATAACGCATAGCCGTCAGCAGACTCAGCATACTGTATATAACGCACAGCCGTCAGCAGACTCAGCATACTGTATATAACGCATAGCCGTCAGCAGACTCAGCATACTGTATATAACGCATAGCCGTCAGCAGACTCGGCATACTGTATATAACGCATAGCCGTCAGCAGACTCAGCATACTGTATATAACGCATAGCCGTCAGCAGACTCGGCATACTGTATATAACGCATAGCCGCCAGCAGACTCGGCATACTGTATATAACGCACAGCCGTCAGCAGACTCAGCATACTGTATATAACGCACAGCCGTCAGCAGACTCGGCATACTGTATATAACGCATAGCCGTCAGCAGACTCAGCATACTGTATATAACGCATAGCCGTCAGCAGACTCGGCATACTGTATATAACGCATAGCCGTCAGCAGACTCAGCATACTGTATATAACCCATAGCCGTCAGCAGACTCAGCATACTGTATATAACGCATAGCCGTCAGCAGACTCAGCATACTGTATATAACGCATAGCCGTCAGCAGACTCAGCATACTGTATATAACGCATAGCCGTCAGCAGACTCAGCATACTGTATATAACGCATAGCCGTCAGCAGACTCAGCATACTGTATATAACGCATAGCCGTCAGCAGACTCGGCATACTGTATATAACGCATAGCCGTCAGCAGACTCGGCATACTGTATATAACGCATAGCCGTCAGCAGACTCAGCATACTGTATATAACGCATAGCCGTCAGCAGACTCGGCATACTGTATATAACGCATAGCCGTCAGCAGACTCGGCATACTGTATATAACGCATAGCCGTCAGCAGACTCGGCATACTGTATATAACGCATAGCCGTCAGCAGACTCGGCATACTGTATATAACGCATAGCCGTCAGCAGACTCAGCATACTGTGTATAACGCATAGCCGTCAGCAGACTCGGCATACTGTATATAACGCACAGCCGTCAGCAGACTCGGCATACTGTATATAACGCACAGCCGTCAGCAGACTCGGCATACTGTATATAACGCATAGCCGTCAGCAGACTCAGCATACTGTATATAACGCATAGCCGTCAGCAGACTCAGCATACTGTATATAACGCATAGCCGTCAGCAGACTCAGCATACTGTATATAACGCATAGCCGTCAGCAGACTCAGCATACTGTATATAACGCATAGCCGTCAGCAGACTCGGCATACTGTATATAACGCATAGCCGTCAGCAGACTCGGCATACTGTATATAACGCATAGCCGTCAGCAGACTCAGCATACTGTATATAACGCATAGCCGTCAGCAGACTCGGCATACTGTATATAACGCATAGCCGTCAGCAGACTCAGCATACTGTATATAACGCATAGCCGTCAGCAGACTCAGCATACTGTATATAACGCATAGCCGTCAGCAGACTCAGCATACTGTATATAACGCATAGCCGTCAGCAGACTCGGCATACTGTATATAACGCATAGCCGTCAGCAGACTCGGCATACTGTATATAACGCACAGCCGTCAGCAGACTCAGCATACTGTATATAACGCATAGCCGTCAGCAGACTCAGCATACTGTATATAACGCACAGCCGTCAGCAGACTCAGCATACTGTATATAACGCACAGCCGTCAGCAGACTCAGCATACTGTATATAACGCATAGCCGTCAGCAGACTCAGCATACTGTATATAACGCATAGCCGTCAGCAGACTCAGCATACTGTATATAACGCACAGCCGTCAGCAGACTCAGCATACTGTATATAACGCATAGCCGTCAGCAGACTCAGCATACTGTATATAACGCATAGCCGTCAGCAGACTCAGCATACTGTATATAACGCATAGCCGTCAGCAGACTCAGCATTCTGTATATAACGCATAGCCGTCAGCAGACTCAGCATACTGTATATAACGCATAGCCGTCAGCAGACTCAGCATACTGTGTATAACGCATAGCCGTCAGCAGACTCAGCATACTGTATATAACGCATAGCCGTCAGCAGACTCGGCATACTGTATATAACGCATAGCCGTCAGCAGACTCGGCATACTGTATATAACGCATAGCCGTCAGCAGACTCAGCATACTGTATATAACGCACAGCCGTCAGCAGACTCAGCATACTGTATATAACGCATAGCCGTCAGCAGACTCAGCATACTGTATATAACGCATAGCCGTCAGCAGACTCAGCATACTGTATATAACGCATAGCCGTCAGCAGACTCAGCATACTGTATATAACGCATAGCCGTCAGCAGACTCAGCATACTGTATATAACGCATAGCCGTCAGCAGACTCAGCATACTGTATATAACGCACAGCCGTCAGCAGACTCAGCATACTGTATACAACGCACAGCCGTCAGCAGACTCGGCATACTGTGTATAACGCACAGCCGTCAGCAGACTCAGCACACTGTATATAACGCATAGCTGTCAGCAGACTCGGCATACTGTATATAACGCATAGCCGTCAGCAGACTCAGCATACTGTATATAACGCATAGCCGTCAGCAGACTCGGCATACTGTATATAACGCACAGCCGTCAGCAGACTCAGCATACTGTATATAACGCACAGCCGTCAGCAGACTCAGCATACTGTATATAACGCATAGCCGTCAGCAGACTCAGGATACTGTATATAACGCATAGCCGTCAGCAGACTCAGCATACTGTATATAACGCATAGCCGTCAGCAGACTCAGCATACTGTATATAACGCATAGCCGTCAGCAGACTCAGCATACTGTATATAACGCATAGCCGTCAGCAGACTCAGCATACTGTATATAACGCATAGCCGTCAGCAGACTCGGCATACTGTATATAACGCATAGCCGTCAGCAGACTCAGCATACTGTATATAACGCACAGCCGTCAGCAGACTCAGCATACTGTATATAACGCACAGCCGTCAGCAGACTCAGCATACTGTATATAACGCACAGCCGTCAGCAGACTCAGCATACTGTATATAACGCACAGCCGTCAGCAGACTCAGCATACTGTATATAACGCATAGCCGTCAGCAGACTCAGCATACTGTATATAACGCACAGCCGTCAGCAGACTCGGCATACTGTATATAACGCATAGCCGTCAGCAGACTCAGCACACTGTATATAACGCATAGCCGTCAGCAGACTCAGCATACTGTATATAACGCATAGCCGTCAGCAGACTCAGCATACTGTATATAACGCATAGCCGTCAGCAGACTCAGCATACTGTATATAACGCATAGCCGTCAGCAGACTCAGCATACTGTATATAACGCATAGCCGTCAGCAGACTCAGCATACTGTATATAACGCATAGCCGTCAGCAGACTCAGCATACTGTATATAACGCATAGCCGTCAGCAGACCCAGCATACTGTATATAACGCATAGCCGTCAGCAGACTCAGCATACTGTATATAACGCATAGCCGTCAGCAGACTCAGCATACTGTATACAACGCATAGCCGTCAGCAGACTCAGCATACTGTATATAACGCATAGCCGTCAGCAGACTCAGCATACTGTATATAACGCACAGCCGTCAGCAGACTCGGCATACTGTATATAACGCATAGCCGTCAGCAGACTCAGCATACTGTATATAACGCATAGCCGTCAGCAGACTCAGCATACTGTATATAACACATAGCCGTCAGCAGACTCAGCATACTGTATATAACGCATAGCCGTCAGCAGACTCAGCATACTGTATATAACGCATAGCCGTCAGCAGACTCAGCATACTGTATATAACGCACAGCCGTCAGCAGACTCGGCATACTGTATATAACGCATAGCCGTCAGCAGACTCAGCATACTGTATATAACGCATAGCCGTCAGCAGACTCAGCATACTGTATATAACACATAGCCGTCAGCAGACTCAGCATACTGTATATAACGCATAGCCGTCAGCAGACTCAGCATACTGTATATAACGCATAGCCGTCAGCAGACTCAGCATACTGTATATAACGCACAGCCGTCAGCAGACTCAGCATACTGTATATAACGCACAGCCGTCAGCAGACTCAGCATACTGTATATAACGCATAGCCGTCAGCAGACTCAGCATACTGTATATAACACATAGCCGCCAGCAGACTCAGCATACTGTATATAACGCATAGCCGTCAGCAGACTCAGCATACTGTATATAACGCACAGCCGTCAGCAGACTCGGCATACTGTATATAACGCACAGCCGTCAGCAGACTCGGCATACTGTATATAACGCATAGCCGTCAGCAGACTCAGCATACTGTGTATAACGCACAGCCGTCAGCAGACTCAGCACACTGTATATAACGCATAGCCGTCAGCAGACTCAGCATACTGTGTATAACGCACAGCCGTCAGCCGACTCAGCATACTGTATATAACGCATAGCAGTCAGCCGACTCAGCATACTGTATATAACGCATAGCCGTCAGCAGACTCAGCATACTGTATATAACGCATAGCCGTCAGCAGACTCAGCATACTGTATATAACGCATAGCCGTCAGCAGACTCAGCATACTGTGTATAACGCACAGCCGTCAGCAGACTCAGCATACTGTATATAACGCACAGCCGTCAGCAGACTCAGCATACTGTATATAACGCATAGCCGTCAGCAGACTCAGCATACTGTATATAACGCATAGCCGTCAGCAGACTCAGCATACTGTATATAACGCATAGCCGTCAGCAGACTCAGCATACTGTATATAACGCATAGCCGTCAGCAGACTCAGCATACTGTATATAACGCACAGCCGTCAGCAGACTCAGCATACTGTATATAACGCATAGCCGTCAGCAGACTCAGCATACTGTATATAACGCATAGCCGTCCGCAGACTCAGCATACTGTATATAACGCATAGCTGTCAGCAGACTCAGCATACTGTATATAACGCACAGCCGTCAGCAGACTCAGCATACTGTATATAACGCATAGCCGTCAGCAGACTCAGCATACTGTATATAACGCATAGCCGTCAGCAGACTCAGCATACTGTATATAACGCATAGCCGTCAGCAGACTCAGCATACTGTATATAACGCATAGCCGTCAGCATACTCAGCATACTGTGTATAACGCATAGCCGTCAGCAGACTCAGCATACTGTATATAACGCATAGCCGTCAGCAGACTCAGCATACTGTATATAACGCATAGCCGTCAGCAGACTCAGCACACTGTATATAACGCATAGCCGTCAGCAGACTCAGCATACTGTATATAACGCATAGCCGTCAGCAGACTCATCATACTGTATATAACGCACAGCCGTCAGCAGACTCAGCATACTGTATATAACGCACAGCCGTCAGCAGACTCAGCATACTGTGTATAACGCATAGCCGTCAGCAGACTCAGCATACTGTATATAACGCATAGCCGTCAGCAGACTCAGCATACTGTATATAACGCATAGCCGTCAGCAGACTCAGCACACTGTATATAACGCATAGCCGTCAGCAGACTCGGCATACTGTATATAACGCATAGCCGTCAGCAGACTCGGCATACTGTATATAACGCATAGCCGTCAGCAGACTCGGCATACTGTATATAACGCATAGCCGTCAGCAGACTCGGCATACTGTATATAACGCATAGCCGCCAGCAGACTCGGCATACTGTATATAATGCATAGCCGTCAGCAGACTCGGCATACTGTATATAACGCATAGCCGTCAGCAGACTCAGCATACTGTGTATAACGCATAGCCGTCAGCAGACTCGGCATACTGTATATAACGCATAGCCGTCAGCAGACTCAGCATACTGTGTATAACGCATAGCCGTCAGCAGACTCAGCATACTGTATATAACGCATAGCCGTCAGCAGACTCAGCATACTGTATATAACGCATAGCCGTCAGCAGACTCAGCATACTGTGTATAACGCATAGCCGTCAGCAGACTCAGCATACTGTATATAACGCACAGCCGTCAGCAGACTCAGCATACTGTATAACGCATAGCAGCCAGCAGACTCAGCATACTGTATATAACGCACAGCCGTCAGCAGACTCAGCATACTGTATATAACGCATAGCCGTCAGCAGACTCAGCATACTGTATATAACGCATAGCCGTCAGCAGACTCAGCATACTGTATATAACGCATAGCCGTCAGCAGACTCAGCATACTGTATATAACGCATAGCCGTCAGCAGACTCAGCATACTGTATATAACGCATAGCCGTCAGCAGACTCAGCATACTGTATCTAACGCATAGCCGTCAGCAGACTCAGCATACTGTATATAACGCATAGCCGTCAGCAGACTCAGCATACTGTATATAACGCATAGCCGTCAGCAGACTCAGCATACTGTATATAACGCATAGCCGTCAGCAGACTCAGCATACTGTATATAACGCATAGCCATCAGCAGACTCAGCATACTGTATATAACGCATAGCCGTCAGCAGACTCAGCATACTGTATATAACGCACAGCCGTCAGCAGACTCAGCATACTGTATATAACGCATAGCCGTCAGCAGACTCAGCATACTGTATATAACGCATAGCCGTCAGCAGACTCAGCATACTGTATATAACGCATAGCCGCCAGCAGACTCAGCATACTGTATATAACGCATAGCCGTCAGCAGACTCAGCATACTGTATATAACGCATAGCCGTCAGCAGACTCAGCATACTGTATACAACGCACAGCCGTCAGCAGACTCGGCATACTGTGTATAACGCATAGCCGTCAGCAGACTCGGCATACTGTATATAATGCATAGCCGTCAGCAGACTCGGCATACTGTATATAACGCATAGCCGTCAGCAGACTCGGCATACTGTATATAACGCATAGCCGTCAGCAGACTCAGCATACTGTATATAACGCATAGCCGTCAGCAGACTCAGCATACTGTATATAACGCATAGCCGTCAGCAGACTCGGCATACTGTATATAACGCACAGCCGTCAGCAGACTCAGCATACTGTATATAACGCACAGCCGTCAGCAGACTCAGCATACTGTATATAACGCATAGCCGTCAGCAGACTCAGCATACTGTATATAACGCATAGCCGTCAGCAGACTCAGCATACTGTATATAACGCATAGCCGTCAGCAGACTCAGCATACTGTATATAACGCATAGCCGTCAGCAGACTCAGCATACTGTATATAACGCATAGCCGTCAGCAGACTCAGCATACTGTATATAACGCATAGCCGTCAGCAGACTCGGCATACTGTATATAACGCACAGCCGTCAGCAGACTCAGCATACTGTATATAACGCATAGCCGTCAGCAGACTCGGCATACTGTATATAACGCATAGCCGTCAGCAGACTCAGCATACTGTATATAACGCATAGCCGTCAGCAGACTCAGCATACTGTATATAACGCACAGCCGTCAGCAGACTCAGCATACTGTATATAACGCACAGCCGTCAGCAGACTCAGCATACTGTATATAACGCACAGCCGTCAGCAGACTCAGCATACTGTATATAACGCATAGCCGTCAGCAGACTCAGCATACTGTATATAACGCATAGCCGTCAGCAGACTCAGCATACTGTATATAACGCATAGCCGTCAGCAGACTCAGCATACTGTATATAACGCATAGCCGTCAGCAGACTCAGCATACTGTATATAACGCATAGCCGTCAGCAGACTCAGCATACTGTATATAACGCATAGCCGTCAGCAGACTCAGCATACTGTATATAACGCATAGCCGTCAGCAGACTCAGCATACTGTATATAACGCATAGCCGTCAGCAGACTCAGCATACTGTATATAACGCATAGCCGTCAGCAGACCCAGCATACTGTATATAACGCATAGCCGTCAGCAGACTCAGCATACTGTATATAACGCATAGCCGTCAGCAGACTCAGCATACTGTATATAACGCATAGCTGTCAGCAGACTCAGCATACTGTATATAACGCACAGCCGTCAGCAGACTCGGCATACTGTATATAACGCATAGCCGTCAGCAGACTCAGCATACTGTATATAACGCATAGCCGTCAGCAGACTCAGCATACTGTATATAACACATAGCCGCCAGCAGACTCAGCATACTGTATATAACGCATAGCCGTCAGCAGACTCAGCATACTGTATATAACGCACAGCCGTCAGCAGACTCGGCATACTGTATATAACGCACAGCCGTCAGCAGACTCGGCATACTGTATATAACGCATAGCCGTCAGCAGACTCAGCATACTGTGTATAACGCACAGCCGTCAGCAGACTCAGCACACTGTATATAACGCATAGCCGTCAGCAGACTCAGCATACTGTGTATAACGCACAGCCGTCAGCCGACTCAGCATACTGTATATAACGCATAGCCGTCAGCAGACTCAGCATACTGTATATAACGCATAGCCGTCAGCAGACTCAGCATACTGTATATAACGCATAGCCGTCAGCAGACTCAGCATACTGTGTATAACGCACAGCCATCAGCAGACTCAGCATACTGTATATAACGCACAGCCGTCAGCAGACTCAGCATACTGTATATAACGCATAGCCGTCAGCAGACTCAGCATACTGTATATAACGCATAGCCGTCAGCAGACTCAGCATACTGTATATAACGCATAGCCGTCAGCAGACTCAGCATACTGTATATAACGCATAGCCGTCAGCAGACTCAGCATACTGTATATAACGCACAGCCGTCAGCAGACTCAGCATACTGTATATAACGCATAGCCGTCAGCAGACTCAGCATACTGTATATAACGCATAGCCGTCCGCAGACTCAGCATACTGTATATAACGCATAGCCGTCAGCAGACTCAGCATACTGTATATAACGCACAGCCGTCAGCAGACTCAGCATACTGTATATAACGCATAGCCGTCAGCAGACTCAGCATACTGTATATAACGCATAGCCGTCAGCAGACTCAGCATACTGTATATAACGCATAGCCGTCAGCAGACTCAGCATACTGTATATAACGCATAGCCGTCAGCATACTCAGCATACTGTGTATAACGCATAGCCGTCAGCAGACTCAGCATACTGTATATAACGCATAGCCGTCAGCAGACTCAGCATACTGTATATAACGCATAGCCGTCAGCAGACTCAGCACACTGTATATAACGCATAGCCGTCAGCAGACTCAGCATACTGTATATAACGCATAGCCGTCAGCAGACTCATCATACTGTATATAACGCACAGCCGTCAGCAGACTCAGCATACTGTATATAACGCACAGCCGTCAGCAGACTCAGCATACTGTGTATAACGCATAGCCGTCAGCAGACTCAGCATACTGTATATAACGCATAGCCGTCAGCAGACTCAGCATACTGTATATAACGCATAGCCGTCAGCAGACTCAGCACACTGTATATAACGCATAGCCGTCAGCAGACTCAGCATACTGTATATAACGCATAGCCGTCAGCAGACTCAGCATACTGTATATAACGCATAGCCGTCAGCAGACTCAGCATACTGTATATAACGCATAGCCGTCAGCAGACTCGGCATACTGTATATAACGCATAGCCGCCAGCAGACTCGGCATACTGTATATAATGCATAGCCGTCAGCAGACTCGGCATACTGTATATAACGCATAGCCGTCAGCAGACTCAGCATACTGTGTATAACGCATAGCCGTCAGCAGACTCGGCATACTGTATATAACGCATAGCCGTCAGCAGACTCAGCATACTGTGTATAACGCATAGCCGTCAGCAGACTCAGCATACTGTATATAACGCATAGCCGTCAGCAGACTCAGCATACTGTGTATAACGCATAGCCGTCAGCAGACTCAGCATACTGTATATAACGCATAGCCGTCAGCAGACTCGGCATACTGTATATAACGCATAGCCGTCAGCAGACTCGGCATACTGTGTATAACGCACAGCCGTCAGCAGACTCAGCATACTGTATATAACGCATAGCCGTCAGCAGACTCAGCATACTGTATATAACGCATAGCCGTCAGCAGACTCAGCATACTGTATATAACGCATAGCCGTCAGCAGACTCGGCATACTGTATATAACGCACAGCCGTCAGCAGACTCAGCATACTGTATATAACGCATAGCCGTCAGCAGACTCAGCATACTGTATATAACGCATAGCCGTCAGCAGACTCAGCATACTGTATATAACGCATAGCCGTCAGCAGACTCAGCATACTGTATATAACGCATAGCCGCCAGCAGACTCAGCATACTGTATATAACGCATAGCCGTCAGCAGACTCAGCATACTGTATATAACGCATAGCCGTCAGCAGACTCAGCATACTGTATATAACGCATAGCCGTCAGCAGACTCAGCATACTGTATATAACGCATAGCCGTCAGCAGATTCAGCATACTGTATATAACGCATAGCCGTCAGCAGACTCAGCATACTGTATATAACGCATAGCCGTCAGCAGACTCAGCATACTGTGTATAACGCATAGCCGTCAGCAGACTCAGCATACTGTATATAACGCACAGCCGTCAGCAGACTCAGCATACTGTATATAACGCATAGCCGTCAGCAGACTCGGCATACTGTATATAACGCATAGCAGCCAGCAGACTCAGCATACTGTATATAACGCACAGCCGTCAGCAGACTCAGCATACTGTATATAACGCATAGCAGCCAGCAGACTCAGCATACTGTATATAACGCACAGCCGTCAGCAGACTCAGCATACTGTATATAACGCATAGCCGTCAGCAGACTCAGCATACTGTATATAACGCATAGCCGTCAGCAGACTCAGCATACTGTATATAACGCATAGCCGTCAGCAGACTCAGCATACTGTATATAACGCATAGCCGCCAGCAGACTCAGCATACTGTATATAACGCATAGCCGTCAGCAGACTCAGCATACTGTATATAACGCATAGCCGCCAGCAGACTCAGCATACTGTATATAACGCATAGCCGTCAGCAGACTACGCATACTGTATATAACGCATAGCCGTCAGCAGACTCAGCATACTGTATATAACGCATAGCCGTCAGCAGACTCAGCATACTGTATATAACGCATAGCCGTCAGCAGACTCAGCATACTGTGTATAACGCATAGCCGTCAGCAGACTCAGCATACTGTGTATAACGCATAGCCGTCAGCAGACTCGGCATACTGTATATAACGCATAGCCGTCAGCAGACTCAGCATACTGTATATAACGCACAGCCGTCAGCAGACTCAGCATACTGTATATAACGCACAGCCGTCAGCAGACTCAGCATACTGTATATAATGCATAGCCGTCAGCAGACTCAGCATACTGTATATAACGCACAGCCGTCAGCAGACTCGGCATACTGTGTATAACGCATAGCCGTCAGCAGACTCAGCATACTTTATATAACGCATAGCCGTCAGCAGACTCAGCATACTGTATATAACGCATAGCCGTCAGCAGACTCAGCATACTGTATATAACGCATAGCCGTCAGCAGACTCAGCATACTGTATATAACGCATAGCCGTCAGCAGACTCAGCATACTGTATATAACGCATAGCCGTCAGCAAACTCAGCATACTGTATATAACGCATAGCCGTCAGCAGACTCAGCATACTGTATATAACGCATAGCCGTCAGCAGACTCAGCATACTGTATATAACGCATAGCCGTCAGCAGACTCAGCATACTGTATATAACGCATAGCCGTCAGCAGACTCCTCTCATACACACAGGACCCATAGTAAGGGCCACTCCGCTGCCAGCACACTCTCATACACACCGGGACCCATAGTAAGGGGCACTCCGCTGCCAGCACACACTCATACACACCGGGACCCATAGTAAGGGGCACTCCCCGCTGCCAGCACACTCTCATACACATCGGGACCCATAGTAAGGGGCACTCCCCGCTGCCAGCACACACTCATACACACCGGGACCCCTAGTAAGGGGTACCCCCGCTGCCAGCACACTCTCATACACACCGGGACCCATAGTAAGGGGCACTCCCCGCTGCCAGCACACTCTCATACACACCGGGACCCATAGTAAGGGGCACTCCGCTGCCAGCACACACTCATACACACCGGGACCCCTAGTAAGGGGCACTCCCCACTGCCAGCACACTCTCATACACACTGGGACCCATAGTAAGGGGCACTCCGCTGCCAGCACACTCTCATACACACCGGGACCCATAGTAAGCGGCACCCCCGCTGCCAGCACACTCTCATACACACCGGGACCCATAGTAAGGGGCACCCCCGCTGCAAGCACACTCAGCATACTGTATATAACGCATAGCCATCAGCAGACTCCTCTCATACACACAGGACCCATAGTAAGGGGCACCCCCGCTGCCAGCACACTCTCATACACACCGGGACCCATAGTAAGGGGCACCCCCGCTGCCAGCACACTCTCATACACACCGGGACCCATAGTAAGGGGCACCCCCGCTGCTAGCACACTCTCATACACACAGGGACCCATAGTAAGGGGCACTCCCGCTGCCAGCACACTCTCATACACACCGGGACCCATAGTAAGGGGCACTGCCGCTGCCAGCACACTCTCATACACCGGGACCCATAGTAAGGGGCACTGCCGCTGCCAGCACACTCTCATACACACCGGGACCCATAGTAAGGGGCACTCCCGCTGCCTGCACACTCTCATACACCGGGACCCATAGTAAGGGGCACTCCCACTGCCAGCACACTCTCATACACACCGGGACCCATAGTAAGGGGCACTCCCCGTTGCCAGCACACTCTCATACACACCGGGACCCATAGTAAGGGGCACCCTCCGCTGCCAGCACACTCTCATACACACCGGGACCCATAGTAAGGGGCACTCCCGCTGCCAGCACACTCTCATACACACCGGGACCCATAGTAAGGGGCACTGCCGCTGCCAGCACACTCTCATACACCGGGACCCATAGTAAGGGGCACTGCCGCTGCCAGCACACTCTCATACACACCGGGACCCATAGTAAGGGGCACTCCCGCTGCCTGCACACTCTCATACACCGGGACCCATAGTAAGGGGCACTCCCACTGCCAGCACACTCTCATACACACCGGGACCCATAGTAAGGGGCACTCCCCGTTGCCAGCACACTCTCATACACACCGGGACCCATAGTAAGGGGCACCCTCCGCTGCCAGCACACTCTCATACACACCGGGACCCATAGTAAGGGGCACCCCCGCTGCCAGCACACTCTCATACACACCGGGACCCATAGTAAGGGGCACCCCCGCTGCCAGCACACTCTCATACACACCGGGACCCATAGTAAGGGGCACCCCCGCTGCCAGCACACTCTCATACACACCGGGACCCATAGTAAGGGGCACTCCCCGTTGCCAGCACACTCTCATACACACCGGGACCCATAGTAAGGGGCACTCCCGCTGCCAGCACACTCTCATACACACCGGGACCCATAGTAAGGGGCACTCCGCTGCCAGCACACTCTCATACACACCAGGACCCATAGTAAGGGGCACTCCCCGCAGCCAGCACACTCTCATACACACCGGGACCCATAGTAAGGGGCACTCCCGCTGCCAGAACACTCTCATACACATCGGGACCCATAGTAAGGGGCACCCCCTCTGCCAGCACACTCTCATACACACCGGGACCCATAGTAAGGGGCACTCCCGCTGCCAGCACACTCTCACACACACCGGGACCCATAGTAAGGGGCACTCCCGCTGCCAGCACACTCTCATACACACCGGGACGCATAGTAAGGGGCACTCCCGCTGCCAGCACACTCTCATACACACCGGGACTCATAGTAAGGGGCAATCCCGCTGCCAGCACACTCTCACACACACCGGGACCCATAGTAAGGGGCACTCCCGCTGCCAGCACACTCTCACACACACCGGGACCGCTAGTAAGGGGCACTCCCGCAATCAGCGCACTCTCATACACACCGGGACCCATAGTAAGGGGCACTCCCGCTGCCAGCACACTCTCATACACACCGGGACCCATAGTAAGGGGCACTCCCGCTGCCAGAACACTCTCATAAACACCGGGACCCATAGTAAGGGGCACTCCGCTGCCAGAACACTCTCATACACACCGGGACCCATAGTAAGGGGCACTCCCGCTGCCAGAACACTCTCATACACACCGGGACCCATCGTAAGGGGCACTCCCGCTGCCAGAACACTCTCATACACACCGGGACCCATAGTAAGGGGCACTCCCGCTGCCAGAACACTCTCATAAACACCGGGACCCATAGTAAGGGGCACTCCGCTGCCAGAACACTCTCATACACACCGGGACCCATAGTAAGGGGCACTCCCGCTGCCAGAACACTCTCATACACACCGGGACCCATAGTAAGGGGCATTCCCGCTGCCAGCACACTCTCATACACACCGGGACCCATAGTAAGGGGCACTCCCGCTGCCAGCACACTCTCATACACACCGGGACACATAGTAAGGGGCACTCCCGCTGCCAGAACACTCTCATACACACCGGGACCCATAGTAAGGGGCACTCCGCTGCCAGAACACTCTCATACACACCGGGACCCATAGTAAGGGGCACTCCCGCTGCCAGCACACTCTCATACACACCGGGACCCATAGTAAGGGGCACTCCGCTGCCAGCACACTCTCATACACACCAGGACCCATAGTAAGGGGCACTCCCCGCAGCCAGCACACTCTCATACACACCGGGACCCATAGTAAGGGGCACTCCCGCTGCCAGAACACTCTCATACACATCGGGACCCATAGTAAGGGGCACCCCCTCTGCCAGCACACTCTCATACACACCGGGACCCATAGTAAGGGGCACTCCCGCTGCCAGCACACTCTCACACACACCGGGACCCATAGTAAGGGGCACTCCCGCTGCCAGCACACTCTCATACACACCGGGACGCATAGTAAGGGGCACTCCCGCTGCCAGCACACTCTCATACACACCGGGACTCATAGTAAGGGGCAATCCCGCTGCCAGCACACTCTCACACACACCGGGACCCATAGTAAGGGGCACTCCCGCTGCCAGCACACTCTCACACACACCGGGACCGCTAGTAAGGGGCACTCCCGCAATCAGCGCACTCTCATACACACCGGGACCCATAGTAAGGGGCACTCCCGCTGCCAGCACACTCTCATACACACCGGGACCCATAGTAAGGGGCACTCCCGCTGCCAGAACACTCTCATAAACACCGGGACCCATAGTAAGGGGCACTCCGCTGCCAGAACACTCTCATACACACCGGGACCCATAGTAAGGGGCACTCCCGCTGCCAGAACACTCTCATACACACCGGGACCCATCGTAAGGGGCACTCCCGCTGCCAGAACACTCTCATACACACCGGGACCCATAGTAAGGGGCACTCCCGCTGCCAGAACACTCTCATAAACACCGGGACCCATAGTAAGGGGCACTCCGCTGCCAGAACACTCTCATACACACCGGGACCCATAGTAAGGGGCACTCCCGCTGCCAGAACACTCTCATACACACCGGGACCCATAGTAAGGGGCACTCCCGCTGCCAGCACACTCTCATACACACCGGGACCCATAGTAAGGGGCACTCCCGCTGCCAGAACACTCTCATACACACCGGGACCCATAGTAAGGGGCACTCCCGCTGCCAGAACACTCTCATAAACACCGGGACCCATAGTAAGGGGCACTCCGCTGCCAGAAAACTCTCATACACACCGGGACCCATAGTAAGGGGCACTCCCGCTGCCAGCACACTCTCATACACACCGGGACCCATAGTAAGGGGCACTCCCGCTGCCAGCACACTCTCATACACACCGGGACACATAGTAAGGGGCACTCCCGCTGCCAGAACACTCTCATACACACCGGGACCCATAGTAAGGGGCACTCCGCTGCCAGAACATTCTCATACACACCGGGACCCATAGTAAGGGGCACTCCCGCTGCCAGAACACTCTCATACACACCAGGACCCATAGTAAGGGGCACTCCGCTGCCAGCACACTCTCATACACACCGGGACCCATAGTAAGGGGCACTCCCGCTGCCAGCACACTCTCATACACAACGGGACCCATAGTAAGGGGCACTGCCGTTGCCAGCACACTCTCATACAGACCGGGACCCATAGTAAGGGGCACTCCGCTGCCAGCACACTCTCATACACAACGGGACCCAAAGTAAGGGGCACCCCCGCTGCCAGCACACTCTCATACACACCGGGACCCATAGTAAGGGGCACTCCCTGCTGCCAGCACACTTTCATACACACCGGGACCCATAGTAAGGGGCACTCCCCGCTGCCAGCACACTTTCATACACACCGGGAACCATAGTAAGGGGCACTCCCCGATGCCAGCACACTCTCATACACACTGGGACACATAGTAAGGGGCACTCCCCGCTGCCAGCACACTCAGCATACTGTATATAACGCATAGTCGTCAGCAGACTCCTCTCATACACACAGGACCCATAGTAAGGGGCACCCCCGCTGCCAGAACACTCTCATACACACCGGGACCCATAGTAAGGGGCACCCCCGCTGCCAGCACACTCTCATACACACCGGGACCCATAGTAAGGGGCACCCCCGTTGCCAGCACACTCTCATACACACCGGGACCCCTAGTAAGGGGCACTCCCCACTGCCAGCACACTCTCATACACACTGGGACCCATAGTAAGGGGCACTCCGCTGCCAGAACACTCTCATACACACCGGAACCCATAGTAAGGGGCACTCCCTGCTGCCAGCACACTTTCATACACACCGGGACCCATAGTAAGGGGCACTCCCGCTGCCAGCACACTCTCATACACACCGGGACCCATAGTAAGGGGCACTCCCGCTGCCAGCACACTCTCATACACACCGGGACCCCTAGTAAGGGGCACTCCCGCTGTCAGCAAACTCTCATTCACACCAGGACCCATAGTAAGGGGCACTCCCCGCTGCCAGCACACTCTCATACACACCGGGACCCATAGTAAGGGGCACTCCCGCTGCCAGCACACTCTCATACACACCTGGACCCATAGTAAGGGGCACTCCCCGCTGCCAGCACACTCTCATACACACCGGGACCCATAGTAAGGGGCACTCCCCGCTGCCAGCACACTCTCATACACACTGGGACACATAGTAAGGGGCACTCCCGCTGCCAGCGCACTCTCATACACACCGGCACCCATAGTAAGGGGCACTCCCGCTGCCAGCACACTCTCATACACACCGGGACCCATAGTAAGGGGTACTCCGCTGCCAGCACACTCTCATACACACCGGAACCCATAGTAAGGGGCACTCCCTGCTGCCAGCACACTTTCATACACACCGGGACCCATAGTAAGGGGCACTCCCGCTGCCAGCACACTCTCAAACACACCGGGACCCATAGTAAGGGGCACTCCCGCTGCCAGCACACTCTCATACACACCGGGACCCATAGTAAGGGGCACCCCCGCTGCCAGCACACTCTCACACACACCGGGACCCATAGTAAGGGGCACTCCGCTGCCAGCACACTCTCATACACACCGGGACCCCTAGTAAGGGGCACTCCCGCTGCAAGCACACTCTCATTCACACCAGGACCCATAGTAAGGGGCACTCCCCGCTGCCAGCACACTCTCATACACACCGGGACCCATAGTAAGGGGCACTCCCGCTGCCAGCACACTCTCATACACACCTGGACCCATAGTAAGGGGCACTCCCGCTGCCAGAACACTCTCATACACACCAGGACCCATAGTAAGGGGCACTCCGCTGCCAGCACACTCTCATACACACCGGGACCCATAGTAAGGGGCACTCCCGCTGCCAGCACACTCTCATACACACCGGGACCCATAGTAAGGGGCACTGCCGTTGCCAGCACACTCTCATACAGACCGGGACCCATAGTAAGGGGCACTCCGCTGCCAGCACACTCTCGTACACACCGGGACCCAAAGTAAGGGGCACCCCCGCTGCCAGCACACTCTCATACACACCGGGACCCATAGTAAGGGGCACTCCCTGCTGCCAGCACACTTTCATACACACCGGGACCCATAGTAAGGGGCACTCCCCGCTGCCAGCACACTTTCATACACACCGGGACCCATAGTAAGGGGCACTCCCCGATGCCAGCACACTCTCATACACACTGGGACACATAGTAAGGGGCACTCCCCGCTGCCAGCACACTCAGCATACTGTATATAACGCATAGTCGTCAGCAGACTCCTCTCATACACACAGGACCCATAGTAAGGGGCACCCCCGCTGCCAGAACACTCTCATACACACCGGGACCCATAGTAAGGGGCACCCCCGCTGCCAGCACACTCTCATACACACCGGGACCCATAGTAAGGGGCACCCCCGCTGCCAGCACACTCTCATACACACCGGGACCCCTAGTAAGGGGCACTCCCCACTGCCAGAACACTCTCATACATACTGGGACCCATAGTAAGGGGCACTCCGCTGCCAGAACACTCTCATACACACCGGAACCCATAGTAAGGGGCACTCCCTGCTGCCAGCACACTTTCATACACACCGGGACCCATAGTAAGGGGCACTCCCGCTGCCAGCACACTCTCATACACACCGGGACCCATAGTAAGGGGCACTCCCGCTGCCAGCACACTCTCATACACACCGGGACCCCTAGTAAGGGGTACTCCCGCTGTCAGCACACTCTCATTCACACCAGGACCCATAGTAAGGGGCACTCCCCGCTGCCAGCACACTCTCATACACACCGGGACCCATAGTAAGGGGCACTCCCGCTGCCAGCACACTCTCATACAGACCTGGACCCATAGTAAGGGGCACTCCCCGCTGCCAGCACACTCTCATACACACCGGGACCCATAGTAAGGGGTACTCCCCGCTGCCAGCACACTCTCATACACACTGGGACCCATAGTAAGGGGCACTCCCGCTGCCAGCGCACTCTCATACACACCGGCACCCATAGTAAGGGGCACTCCCGCTGCCAGCACACTCTCATACACACCGGGACCCATAGTAAGGGGTACTCCGCTGCCAGCACACTCTCATACACACCGGAACCCATAGTAAGGGGCACTCCCGCTGCCAGCACACTCTCAAACACACCGGGACCCATAGTAAGGGGCACTCCCGCTGCCAGCACACTCTCATACACACCGGGACCCATAGTAAGGGGCACCCCCGCTGCCAGCACACTCTCACACACACCGGGACCCATAGTAAGGGGCACTCCGCTGCCAGCACACTCTCATACACACCGGGACCCCTAGTAAGGGGCACTCCCGCTGCAAGCACACTCTCATTCACACCAGGACCCATAGTAAGGGGCACTCCCCGCTGCCAGCACACTCTCATACACACCGGGACCCATAGTAAGGGGCACTCCCCGCTGCCAGCACACTCTCATACACACTGGGACCCATAGTAAGGGGCAATCCCGCTGCCAGCGCACTCTCATACACACCGGCACCCATAGTAAGGGGCACTCCCGCTGCCAGCGCACTCTCATACACATCGGGACCCATAGTAAGGGGCACTCCCACTGCCAGCACACTCTCATACACACCGGGACCCATAGTAAGGGGCACTCCCCGCTTCCAGCACACTGTCATACACACCGGGACCCATAGTAAGGGGCACCCCCACTGCCAGCACACTCTCATACACACCAGGACCCATAGTAAGGGGCACCCCCGCTGCCAGCACACTCTCATACACACCAGGACCCATAGTAAGGGGCACCCCCGCTGCCAGCACACTCTCATACACAACGGGACCCATAGTAAGGGGCACTCCCGCTGCCAGCACACTCTCATACACACCGGGACCCATAGTAAGGGGCACTCCCGCTGCCAGCACACACTCATACACACCGGGACCCATAGTAAGGGGCACCCTCCGCTGCCAGCACACTCTCATACACACCGGGACACATAGTAAGGGGCGCCCCCCGCTGCCAGCACACTCTCATACACACCAGGACCCATATAAGGGGCACTCCCCGCTGCCAGCACACTCTCATACACACCGGGACCCATAGTAAGGGGCACTCCCCGCTGCCAGCACACTCTCATACACACCGGGACCCATAGTAAGGGGCACTCCCGCTGCCAGCACACTCTCATACACACCGGGACCCATAGTAAGGGGCACTGCCGTTGCCAGCACACTCTCATACAGACCGGGACCCATAGTAAGGGGCACTCCGCTGCCAGCACACTCTCATACACACCGGGACCCAAAGTAAGGGGCACCCCCGCTGCCAGCACACTTTCATACACACCGGGACCCATAGTAAGGGGCACTCCCTGCTGCCAGCACACTTTCATACACACCGGGACCCATAGTAAGGGGCACTCCCCGCTGCCAGCACACTTTCATACACACCGGGACCCATAGTAAGGGGCACTCCCCGATGCCAGCACACTCTCATACACACTGGGACACATAGTAAGGGGCACTCCCCGCTGCCAGCACACTCAGCATACTTTATATAACGCATAGTCGTCAGCAGACTCCTCTCATACACACAGGACCCATAGTAAGGGGCACCCCCGCTGCCAGAACACTCTCATACACACCGGGACCCATAGTAAGGGGCACCCCCGCTGCCAGCACACTCTCATACACACCGGGACCCATAGTAAGGGGCACCCCCGCTGCCAGCACACTCTCATACACACCGGGACCCCTAGTAAGGGGCACTCCCCACTGCCAGCACACTCTCATACACACTGGGACCCATAGTAAGGGGCACTCCGCTGCCAGAACACTCTCATACACACCGGAACCCATAGTAAGGGGCACTCCCTGCTGCCAGCACACTTTCATTCACACCAGGACCCATAGTAAGGGGCACTCCCCGCTGCCAGCACACTCTCATACACACCGGGACCCATAGTAAGGGGCACTCCCGCTGCCAGCACACTCTCATACACACCTGGACCCATAGTAAGGGGCACTCCCCGCTGCCAGCACACTCTCATACACACCGGGACCCATAGTAAGGGGCACTCCCCGCTGCCAGCACACTCTCATACACACTGGGACCCATAGTAAGGGGCACTCCCGCTGCCAGCGCACTCTCATACACACCGGCACCCATAGTAAGGGGCACTCCCGCTGCCAGCACACTCTCATACACACCGGGACCCATAGTAAGGGGTACTCCGCTGCCAGCACACTCTCATACACACCGGAACCCATAGTAAGGGGCACTCCCTGCTGCCAGCACACTTTCATACACACCGGGACCCATAGTAAGGGGCACTCCCGCTGCCAGCACACTCTCAAACACACCGGGACCCATAGTAAGGGGCACTCCCGCTGCCAGCACACTCTCATACACACCGGGACCCATAGTAAGGGGCACCCCCGCTGCCAGCACACTCTCACACACACCGGGACCCATAGTAAGGGGCACTCCGCTGCCAGCACACTCTCATACACACCGGGACCCCTAGTAAGGGGCACTCCCGCTGCAAGCACACTCTCATTCACACCAGGACCCATAGTAAGGGGCACTCCCCGCTGCCAGCACACTCTCATACACACCGGGACCCATAGTAAGGGGCACTCCCCGCTGCCAGCACACTCTCATACACACTGGGACCCATAGTAAGGGGCACTCCCGCTGCCAGCGCACTCTCATACACACCGGCACCCATAGTAAGGGGCACTCCCGCTGCCAGCGCACTCTCATACACACCGGGACCCATAGTAAGGGGCACCCCCCGCTGCCAGCACACTCTCATACACACCGGGACCCATAGTAAGGGGCACCCCCCGCTGCCAGCACACTCTCATACACACCGGGACCCATAGTAAGGTGCACTCCGCTGCCAGCACACTCTCATACACACCGGGACCCCTAGTAATGGGCACTCCCGCTGCCAGCACACTCTCATACACACCGGGACCCCTATGTAAGGGGCACCCCCGCTGCCAGCACACTCTCATACACACTGGGACCCATAGTAAGGGGCACTCCGCTTCCAGCACACTCTCATACACACTGGGACCCCTAGTAAGGGGCACCCCCCGCTGTCAGCACACTCTCATACACACCGGGACCCATAGTAAGGGGCACCCCCGCTCCCAGCACACACTCATACACACCGGGACCCCTAGTAAGGGGCACCCCCCGCTGCCATCACACTCTCATACACACCGGGACCCATAGTAAGGGGCACTCCCGCTGCCAGCACAATCTCATACACACCGGGACCCATAGTAAGGGGCACACCGCTGCCAGCACACTCTCATACACACCGGAACCCATAGTAAGGGGCACTCCCCGCTGCCAGCACACTCTCATACACACCGGGACCCATAGTAAGGGGCACTCCTGCTGTCAGCACACGCTCATACACACCGGGACCCATAGTAAGGGGCACCCCCGCTGCCAGCACACTCTCATACACACCGGGACCCCTAGTAAGGGGCACCCCCCGCTGCCAGCTTACTCTCATACACACCGGGACCCATAGTAAGGGGCACTCCCGCTGCCAGCACACTCTCATACACACCGGGACCCATAGTAAGGGGCACCCCCGCTGCCAACACACTCTCATACACACCGGGACCCATAGTAAGGGGCAACCCCGCTGCCAGCACACTCTCATACACACCGGGACCCATAGTAATGGGCACTCCCGCTGCCAGCACACTCTCATACACAGCGGGACCCATAGTAAGGGGCACTCCCCGCTGCCAGCACACTCTCATACACACCAGGACCCATAGTAAGGGGCACTCCCGCTGCCAGCACACTCTCATACACACCGGGACCCATAGTAAGGGGCACTCCCGCTGCCAGCACACTCTCATACACACCGGGACCCATAGTAAGGGGCACTCCCGCTGCCAGCACACTCTCATACACACCGGGACCCATAGTAAGGGGCACTCCGCTGCCAGCACACTCTCATACACACCGGGACACATAGTATGGGGCACCCCCGCTGCCAGCACACTCTCATACACACCGGGACCCATAGTAAGGGGAACTCCCGCTGCCAGCACACTCTCATACACACCGGGACCCCTAGTAAGGGGCACTCCCGCTGCCAGCACACTCTCATACACACCGGGACCCATAGTAAGGGGCACCCCCCGCTGCCAGCACACTCTCATACACACCGGGACCCATAGTAAGGGGCACCCCCCGCTGCCAGCACACTCTCATACACACCGGGACCCATAGTAAGGTGCACTCCGCTGCCAGCACACTCTCATACACACCGGGACCCCTAGTAATGGGCACTCCCGCTGCCAGCACACTCTCATACACACCGGGACCCCTATGTAAGGGGCACCCCCGCTGCCAGCACACTCTCATACACACTGGGACCCATAGTAAGGGGCACTCCGCTTCCAGCACACTCTCATACACACTGGGACCCCTAGTAAGGGGCACCCCCCGCTGTCAGCACACTCTCATACACACCGGGACCCATAGTAAGGGGCACCCCCGCTGCCAGCACACACTCATACACACCGGGACCCCTAGTAAGGGGCACCCCCCGCTGCCATCACACTCTCATACACACCGGGACCCATAGTAAGGGGCACTCCCGCTGCCAGCACAATCTCATACACACCGGGACCCATAGTAAGGGGCACTCCGCTGCCAGCACACTCTCATACACACCGGAACCCATAGTAAGGGGCACTCCCCGCTGCCAGCACACTCTCATACACACCGGGACCCATAGTAAGGGGCACTCCTGCTGTCAGCACACGCTCATACACACCGGGACCCATAGTAAGGGGCACCCCCGCTGCCAGCACACTCTCATACACACCGGGACCCCTAGTAAGGGGCACCCCCCGCTGCCAGCTTACTCTCATACACACCGGGACCCATAGTAAGGGGCACTCCCGCTGCCAGCACACTCTCATACACACCGGGACCCATAGTAAGGGGCACCCCCGCTGCCAGCACACTCTCATACACACCGGGACCCATAGTAAGGGGCAACCCCGCTGCCAGCACACTCTCATACACACCGGGACCCATAGTAAGGGGCACTCCCGCTGCCAGCACACTCTCATACACACCAGGACCCATAGTAAGGGGCACCCCCGCTGCCAGCACACTCTCATACACACCGGGACCCATAGTAAGGGGCACTCCTGCTGTCAGCACACGCTCATACACACCGGGACCCATAGTAAGGGGCACCCCCCGCTGCCAGCACACTCTCATACACACCGGGACCCATAGTAAGGGGCACTCCCGCTGCCAGCACACTCTCATACACACCGGGACCCATAGTAAGGGGCACTCCCGCTGCCAGCACACTCTCATACACACCGGGACCCCTAGTAAGGGGCACCCCCGCTGCCAGCACACTCTCATACACACCGGGACCCCTAGTAAGGGGCACCCCCGCTGCCAGCACACTCTCATACACACCGGGACCCATAGTAAGGGGCACTCCTGCTGTCAGCACACGCTCATACACACTGGGACCCATAGTAAGGGGCACCCCCGCTGCCAGCACACTCTCATACACACCGGGACCCCTAGTAAGGGGCACCCCCCGCTGCCAGCACACTCTCATACACACCGGGACCCATAGTAAGGGGCACTCCCGCTGCCAGCACACTCTCATACACACCGGGACCCATAGTAAGGGGCACTCCCGCTGTCAGCACACTCTCATACACACCGGGACCCATAGTAAGGGGCACTCCCGCTGTCAGCACACTCTCATACACAACGGGACCCCTAGTAAGGGGCACCCCCGCTGCCAGCACACTCTCACACACACCGGGACCCATAGTAAGGGGCACTCCCCGCTGCCAGCACACTCTCATACACACCGGGACCCATAGTAAGGGGCACCCCCCGCTGCCAGCACACTCTCATACACACCGGGACCCCTAGTAAGGGGCACTCCCCGCTGCCAGCACACTCTCATACACACCGGGACCCATAGTAAGGGGCGCCCCCGCTGTCAGCACACGCTCATGCAGTCTGAATTAGGCGACATGGCCAGCGTGCGTGTCTATCATGATAAACAACAAAGGCTAGGTGCGAGTGATCACCATACAACCCGTCTCCTGGAGGTAGAACCCGACCCGCCACCTCACAACGCCAACGTGAGTGGGCAACAGATTGGAACCAAGATTGTCCTTTCAACTCCCGCCTGTGATTGCACCGACACTTACATTTGTTATCTCTGTGTGTATTTTTGGGGTGAATATCTCCTATGCTCCCCCTGCATCTGGAAGGTCACCCACCTAATAAAATCATTTTTTAAATTCAACTATTTTGTGCATAGCGCCGGGATTTTTTTAGCGCTGTGCGCCGCTTTTTGCTCCATATTCTGGATCCTCTTCCTACTGTTGTCCGTCCTCTGATGCGTGCATCCAGCCTTCACTCAGGTTGTGAGTAATATCCCGGCCATTTTTATTGCTTGCCCTTGTGGATGAGGTTTTACATATGTAACGGGTTTCCCCCCCCCCCAATCGCAGATACAGTGTGGGGGTGCAGGGAACATATAGTGTTACTCGGTGTTGGTGCTATACCTGTTGGCTCACAGGAGGGCTGAGTTTCCGCCACGAGGAACCTGGGGCAATTATACTAGGGGTACTTACTTACAACGATGCAGCGCCTCCACCTGCGATGGCTCCCACCAAAGGGGGAGTGGTTCCTCGCAGGACAAACACAATAATCACATAGACAACATGTATATTAACCATAACCTTTTACTAACATGCAAGACCACCATATCATATCATAATAACCTGTGTCCCTCTCACGAGGAGACACTAACCGCGACGTCTCGCAGGACACTTCCCCAACACCAGGTGATCCCACCCAGTGTCCAAAGAACCCCACCCAATGTCCCGCACTCTTGCAGAGAGTCAATGGGTGACTGCGCAGTCACTATTTACGCTAAGGGCCCGGTGGTGCACTTATGACTGTAGGTACCTGCCGAGCACTCCGGTGCTCGGGTCAGCAACACTTCACAAAGGATCAGTCGGGCGATGACTCCTTCTGATCCTCCAACCGAACTCCTGGCACGCGGACCGCCAGGGCGGTCCCACTCTGGAATAGTCTCTGTGGACCCCAACGTGGGTCCGAACCGCTTCACAGGAACAGCAGCAGCTGCTGTGTCCCTATCTAATCTAAGTGGCACGCACTATACTATAGGCCGTCCCTTTAGCACAGCATCCTTAGGTGGCTTCGGGGAAAACTCCTAGGGACCTACATGGGTTAATGACCTGCCCCCCTTCCCTAACTCTCCCCAGTCCTCTCAGCCTCAATAATACCTCACGAGTCCCAGCGCCTACAGCAGCAAGCTGTAGCTCACTGGGTGCTGGCAGCCAACGTGCTACACAACACTGTGCCTGCCTGTCAGACCTCACAGCACTGACAGCCGTGACTCTGACAAGGCAGCGCACTAACACTAAGGGCAGCGTCCCTATCTTGGGCCTCCCTCAGCACTTACCCACTAACCTAGTGGGGGGTTGGGGCCTACCTGGGGTGTGGGTACCTATAGGGCCGCAGGAGCTGCACTCGCTCCCCGCAACCTTCCTTCCCTCACAGCTCCCCTGCTCCAACTGACTAAACTGAGTGACAGGGTCCCTTAACCTAGGGCATTCCCTGGCAACACCCACTACATTGGGGTAACTAGCTACCTCAGACCCTGGGGGTGCTGGCCTAGTACAGGGAGTCCCTGACTCCTGTACCCTACCTCCTTCCCTGGGCTGCTCCGGTCTCTGACTGCCTAACGTGGCCTCAGCGCGCGAAATGTATCTACAGTACTTGCCTTCTGAGACTTCCTAAGCCCTATTGGCTCCCTGGTATCACGTGGGGCGCGCAGAGGCTCTTGGGATCTGTAGTCCCTACTCAGAGCCTTTCCTGGTAGGCTAGGGCTTCGCGGGCTTTTACCTCCGTCTCCTGCGCCTGCGCAAGCTCTCGGTGGCTGCCTCAATCTTCCCCTGCCTAACCTTGCCCTCGCGCGACTTTGCCCTGACTCTGGGGCTCTAACTGCGCATGCGCGACCACTGCACATGCGCGAGTATCCGGGCAATGGCGGCGCCCTTACCGCCCGGCTCCGGGAGCGCCGGGAGCCCTGTGACTCGCGTGCGACCTTGGCAACCGGCCGCACGCGTCCCTGGCAACCCCCGAGCCGGGACCTGACCGCCCTCTCCCCTGCCATCGCCGGACGGAGCCGCCATTGGACGCGGCGGCCCCCACGATCGGCAGCCAGGTGAGGGGGGCACTGGCAGGCTGGGAAGACCTGGCTACACATATATGCTCTAGGGTTGGTAAACCTGTAGAATGGGAGGAGAAGACATAACTGTCCTCACAGACAGTTGGCTCCATTACCCCCCATATCCAGGCTTCATATATACCTCCACTACTGAGCTTATATCTCATAAACCCCTCACAAGACACTCCACAGGTGTACAAATGTTCTCTTCAAACAATTAGCCTGACTATATATATACTGTTTTGTATATAACTCTGAGACTTTGTTCTCTCTCTTTTTTGCTGTCTGTTAATTAGCTGCACCTGCAACAAGCCTCTCCAGAGGAGGTTAACTGCTTGCATGCTGGAAAGCACACATACTGCCCTACACTCCAGTATACAGAGACAGTGACTGTCACATATCCCCTCCCCAGCGTAACACTGTCTTGTGGAGCAGCCTGTGCACCATTCCCGTGCACCAGTATCTTTGTCAGAGACGTCCGACATCCTTTTTTCCTTCTTTTTCCTCAACTTCCAGTTGAAGAGGCATTCAACCTTCCCTCCAACCTGGTGGGTGTCCATCTTCGGGCTGGATCCCATGCACCTGGTTCTCCTTGGCAAAATGTATTTTCCCCAAGAACCTTTTTATTCCAATCAGTCACTTTGGTTTTCCCCTTTGAGGTAATTACTGGGCCTAAAGGATGGTATTTCATTACCTTTTTAAACAGTCCTAGAACGATGTGAAGTTGTGATTGAAGAGAAGACCAGTGCCAAAGTCTTTACACTTTTCGCTGTCACCCAGTATCTCTTCAAGTATTCGCTCTAGTGCCCCATGTTTTAGTTGGTCGCGAACCACTTCTTGCTCAAGTTTATCTTTCCATTTCCCCACCTCCTCTTTCACTCACTTTAGGTACGAGTTCTTCCCCACATCGCGTGATCTCCTCGTCCGTGTCACTCACATGACGATCTGTTCCTGGTTAAGCCTCATCCAGCTCCAGTACTTCAACCTTGGCAGAGTCATCATCAACTCCAAGCGTACCCAATGGCGCCTCTTTTACAGTTGACGGACTGGGCAGGTAAATGGCAGATGAGGTTTAATGTAGATAAACGTAAGGTTATGCACTTGACAAACAAGAATAAACAGAAAACTTACAAATTCAATGGTGAAAAATGAGGAGAATCCTTGATGGAGAAGAACTTTGGTGTCAGAGATGCATATTTGCTTATAATTAAGTTGCTTCCTTGAATGACAGCTTATTCACTAATCCTCTAGGGGTAGTAGAGATTGTCCAATGCAGAATAAGTAAAGGCTCATACAAGACCAAAGAATGATTTGAAGGATTGTAGAATGTTATTTCTGTACTTCAAGCACAGAGATACACGCAGGGTGGGAACGGCTACATCTCTCTCTCACCTAGTACAGCTGTAACTGCCGGTTGTAGATTGCTTGCCTTGGGAATTCTGCACTGAATCCCACCCCATGCTTCGAGATTATTGCAGCCAGATTAATGGCCCATTGGATTTACACAGTGAGGGTCCCTGCATTTGAATTGGACTCACGCTATATGAATAATACTGGGTTGCGAGTCCCATTAAAACACAGGGACCCCGCTGTGTTAATCCGATGTGCCATTACAGCCTGCTGTGGCCCATCTCACGAGTTACTGCAAAATGGACACAGATCTTCCTTGGCAAGCAGTCTACAACCAGCAGTTGCATATGTAACTGACAAACATGACATTTTATACACTGTATACAGACTGAACACTCAATACAGATTAACCATCCTCTTTATGACTAAGGAGACAAAACTTGAATTTCTGGTATTTTCTATTCTATACTGCTTTCCTTTATCAAGGATTTCATGTGTTAATTTGGGTTCTATTGTATCTTTCCTCTCTATTGATCAAGCAAGGCTTTCATGTATTAATTTGTGTTCTTGGCACCCACTCGAAATGTCATCACATTGTTTTCGCATTATCAGTCAGGAGGGGTCATTACAATTAGAATGTAGTTGCAGCCCTTTGGTCAACTGTAGTGTCATAAGTGAGTTAAAATGAACATATGTACGTACATACATACATACATACATACATACCTCACAACCTAATACATATTACACTGCATGCTGAATCAATGCCCTCCTGTAGTGCATGTAGACAGCAGGCTTAGTAATAGTGCCCAAAGTCATGCAGTACTGTAGCTGCAAAGGCAAACAAGATCTTATCTTGCATTAAATGGGCAATGAATGGAAGGGAAGTAAACATAATTATGCCCCTTTACAAAGCATTAGTAAGACCACAGCTTGAATATGGAGTACAGTTTTGGACACCAATCCTAAGAAAAGACATTATGGAACTAGAGAGAGTGCAGAGAAGAGCCACCAAATTAATAAAGGGGATGGACAATCTGATTTATGAGAGGCTAGCTAAATTAGATATATTTACATTAGAAAAGAGGCGTCTAAGAGGGGATATTATAACTATATACAAATATATTCAGGGACAATACAAGGAGCTTTCAAAAGAACTATTCATCCCACGGGCAGTACAAAGGACTCGGGGCCATCCTTAAGGTTGGAGGAAAGGAGATTTCACCAGCAACAAATGAAAGGGTTCTTTACAGTAAGGGCAGTTACAGTGTGGAATTCATTACCCATGGAGACTGTGATGGCAGATACAATAGATTTGTTCAAAAAAATGTTGGACATCTTTTTCAAAAGGAAAGGTATACAGAGATATACCAAATACTTATACATGGGAAGGATGTTGAGCAAGTGAGTAATCTGATTGCCAATTCTTGAAGTCAGGAAATAAATAATTTTTCCCCTTATGAGATATAATTGGATGATATTTCACTGTGGTTTTTGTTTGCCTTCCTCTGGATCAATACACTGTAAATACAAATATAGGATAAATATCTGTAGTCTAAATTTAGCATAGGTTGAACTCGATGGACGTATTTCTTTTTTCAAACTCATCTACTGTGTAATTATGTAACAACCTGCGCCCCGTCCTGTGTTATTCGTTATACACCCTGTGCCCCGTCCTGTCTTATTCCTTATACACCCTGCACCCCGTCCTGTCTTATTCCTTATACACCCCGCACCCCGTCCTGTCTTATTCCTCATACACCCTGCACCCGTCCTGTCTTATTCCTTATACACCCTGCACCCCGTCCTGTCTTATTCCTTATACACCCTGCGCCCCGTCCTGTCTTATTCCTTATACACCCTGCGCCCCGTCCTGTCTTATTCCTTATACACCCTGCGCCCCGTCCTGTCTTATTCCTTATACACCCTGCACCCGTCCTGTCTTATTCCTTATACACCCTGCGCCCCGTCCTGTCTTATTCCTTATACACCCGCACCCCGTCCTGTCTTATTCCTTATACATCCTGCTCCCCGTCCTGTCTTATTCCTTATACACCCTGCGCCCCGTCCTGTCTTATTCCTTATACACCCTGCGCCCCGTCCTGTCTTATTCCTTATACACCCCGCGCCCCGTCCTGTCTTATTCCTTATACACCCTGCACCCCGTCCTGTCTTATTCCTTATACACCCTGCACCCCGTCCTGTCTTATTCCTTATACACCCTGCGCCCCGTCCTGTCTTATTCCTTATACACCCTGCGCCCCGTCCTGTCTTATTCCTTATACACCCTGCACCCGTCCTGTCTTATTCCTTATACACCCTGCGCCCCGTCCTGTCTTATTCCTTATACACCCTGCACCCGTCCTGTCTTATTCCTTATACACCCTGCGCCCGTCCTGTCTTATTCCTTATACACCCTGCACCCGTCCTGTCTTATTCCTTATACACCCTGCGCCCGTCCTGTCTTATTCCTTATACACCCTGCACCCGTCCTGTCTTATTCCTTATACTCCCCGCGCCCCGTCCTGTCTTATTCCTTATACACCCTGCACCCCGTCCTGTCTTATTCCTTATACTCCCCGCGCCCCGTCCTGTCTTATTCCTTATACACCCTGCACCCCGTCCTGTCTTATTCCTTATACACCCTGCACCCCGTCCTGTCTTATTCCTTATACACCCCGCACCCCGTCCTGTCTTATTCCTTATACACCCTGCACCCGTCCTGTCTTATTCCTTATACACCCTGCACCCCGTCCTGTCTTATTCCTTATACTCCCCGCGCCCCGTCCTGTCTTATTCCTTATACACCCTGCACCCCGTCCTGTCTTATTCCTTATACTCCCCGCGCCCCGTCCTGTCTTATTCCTTATACACACTGCACCCCGTCCTGTCTTATTCCTTATACACCCTGCACCCCGTCCTGTCTTATTCCTTATACTCCCCGCGCCCCGTCCTGTCTTATTCCTTATACACCCTGCACCCCGTCCTGTCATTCCTTATACACCCCGCACCCCGTCCTGTGTTATTCCTTATACACCCTGCACCCCGTCCTGTCTTATCCCTTATACACCCTGCACCCCGTCCTGTCTTATTCCTTATACACCCTGCACCCGTCCTGTCTTATTCCTTATTCTCTTTACCTGTGACAGATTTCCAGTTCCCGTCCAGCAGTTTGTAGATTAAGTTTGCTTTGTCCACTCCCCACACTCCAGCCGGTCCCACACTCACATGGATCAGCTGTCCCGGGACCTGCACCCAGGTATTACTGCTCCACCTGTAAATGTTCTCTTGTTCTGAGACGCCATACACTGCCCCGTTACCGGCATCCAGCTGCTTCAGCTTCCCAGGTGCCAGTGTGCACTGCAGTGCTGGGAACAGACAGGTGAGTGCAGGGTGTGAGCATGTGCAGGATTGGGGGGGGCAGTGATAGCTGTGTGTGCAGGATTGGGGGGCAGTGAGGGCTGTGTGTGCAGGATTGGGGGGCAGTGAGGGCTGTGTGTGCAGGATTGGGGGGGGCAGTGTTAGCTGTGTGCAGGATTGGGGGGCAGTGAGGGCTGTGTGTGCAGGATTGGGGAGCCGTGAGGGCTGTGTGTGCAGGATTGGGGAGCAGTGAGGGCTGTGTGTGCAGGATTGGGGAGCAGTGAGGGCTGTGTGTGCAGGATTGGGGGGGCAGTGATAGCTGTATGTGCAGGATTGGGGGGGGGGCAGTGATAGCTGTGTGTGCAGGATTGGGGGGCAGTGATAGCTGTGTGTGCAGGATTGGGGAAGCAGTGAGGGCTGTGTGTGCAGGATTGGGGAGCAGTGAGGGCTGTGTGTGCAGGATTGGGGGGGCAGTGAGGGCTGTGTGTGCAGGATTGGGGGGCAGTGAGGGCTGTGTGTGCAGGATTGGGGGGCAGTGATAGCTGTATGTGCAGGATTGGGGGGGGCAGTGATAGCTGTGTGCAGGATTGGGGGGGGGGCAGTGATAGCTGTGTGCAGGATTGGGGGGGCAGTGATACCTGTGTGTGCAGGATTGGGGGGCAGTGATAGCTGTGTGTGCAGGATTGGGGGGGCAGTGATAGCTGTGTGTGCAGGATTGGGGGGCAGTGATAGCTGTGTGTGCAGGATTGGGGGGCAGTGATAGCTGTGTGTGCAGGATTGGGGGGCAGTGATAGCTGTGTGTGCAGGATTGGGGGGCAGTGATAGCTGTGTGTGCAGAATTGGGGGTCAGTGATAGCTGTGTGTGCAGGATTGGGGGTCAGTGATAGCTGTGTGTGCAGGATTGGTGGGCAGTGATAGCTGTGTGTGCAGGATTGGTGGGCAGTGATAGCTGTGTGTGCAGGATTGGGGGGCAGTGATAGCTGTATGTGCAGGATTGGGGGGGGGCAGTGATAGCTGTGTGCAGGATTGGTGGGCAGTGATAGCTGTGTGTGCAGGATTGGGGGGCAGTGATAGCTGTGTGTGCAGGATTGGGGGGCAGTGATAGCTGTGTGTGCAGGATTGGGGGGCAGTGACAGCTGTGTGTGCAGGATTGGGGAAGCAGTGACCGCTGTGTGTGCAAGATTGGGGGGGCAGTGACAGCTGTGTGTGCAAGATTGGGGGGGCAGTGATAGCTGTGTGTGCAGGATTGGGGGGCAGTGATAGCTGTATGTGCAGGATTGGGGGGGGCAGTGATAGCTGTGTGCAGGATTGGTGGGCAGTGATAGCTGTGTGTGCAGGATTGGGGGGCAGTGATAGCTGTGTGTGCAGGATTGGGGGGCAGTGATAGCTGTGTGTGCAGGATTGGGGGGCAGTGACAGCTGCGTGTGCAGGATTGGGGAAGCAGTGACCGCTGTGTGTGCAAGATTGGGGGGGCAGTGACAGCTGTGTGTGCAGGATTGGGGGGGCAGTGATAGCTGTGTGTGCAAGATTGGGGGGCAGTGATAGCTGTGTGTGCAGGATTGGGGAGCAGTGATAGCTGCGTGTGCAGGATTGGGGGGGCAGTGACAGCTGCGTGTGCAGGATTGGGGGGGGCAGTGACGGCTGTGTGAGCAGGATTGGGGGGGGGCAGTGACGGCTATGTGTGCAGGATTGGGGGGGCAGTGACAGCTGTGTGTGCAGGATTGGGGGGGCAGTGACAGCTGTGTGTGGAGAATTAGGGGGGCAGTGACAGCTGTGTGTGGAGGATTAGGGGGGCAGTGACAGCTGTGTGTGCAGGATTTGGGGGCAGTGACAGCTGTGTGTGCAGGATTGGGGGGGAAGTGACAGCTGTGTGTGCAGGATTGGGGTGCAGTGATAGCTGCGTGTGCAGGATTGGGGGGCAGGGACGGCTGTGTGTGCAGGATTGGGGGGGCAGTGACGGCTGTGTGTACAGGATTGGGGTGCAGTGATAGCTGCGTGTGCAGGATTGGGGGGGGGAAGTGACGACTGTGTGTACAGGATTGGGGTGCAGTGACAGCTGTGTGTGCAGGATTGGGGAGGGGGCAGTGATGGATGCGTGTAAAGGATTGAGGGCAGTGATAGCTGTGTTTGCAGGATTGGGGGGGCAGTGATAGCTGCGTTTGCAGGATTGGGGGCAGTGATAGCTGTGTGTGCAGGATTGGGGGGGCAGTGAAGGCTGTGTGTGCAGGATTGGGGGGCAGTGACAGCTGCGTGTGCAGGATTGGGGAGCAGTGATAGCTGCGTGTGCAGGATTGGGGGGGGTAGTGATAGCTGTGTGTGCAGGATTGGGGGGGGCAGTGATAGCGGCGTGTGCAGGATTTGTGGGGGGCAGTGATAGCTGCGTGTGCAGGATTGGTGGGGGGGCAGTGATAGCTGCGTGTGCAGGATTGGGGAGCAGTGATAGCTGTGTGTGCAGGATTGGGGGGGGGGCAGTGATAGCTGCGTGTGCAGGATTGGGGCGCAGTGATAACTGCATGTGCAGGATTGGGGGGGCAGTGATAGCTGTGTGTGCAGGATTGGGGGGGCAGTGACAGCTGCGTGTGCAGGATTGGGGGGGCAGTGATGGCTGTGTGTGCAAGATTGGGGGGGCAGTGACGGCTGTAAGAGACAGTACAGGAATAGCAGAGTGGGTTGTAGTGCAGGGTTAGGGTGCGGCATTATATAAAGTATATATAATAAGATATTGTGTTACCTGCTCCGGCTCCTGTATACACAAGGAAGAGATAGAAGAGATGCAGCATGTTGGCTGCAGTCTCAGACTGATGATATGAGAAGCAGTATAGAGAGAGATCTCCCATTTATACCTCTCTATAAACTCCTCCCTCTATCAGTGGGAGGGACAGGGGGATATATTATATATATTTATAATTTGCAGAACAATATATTATATATATTTAAATTGTATAGAGCAATATATTATAATATATATATATATTATTTTTTATTTAGTAGATGAGGTTTTAAAAAGACGCGCATCCATCAAGTTCAACCTATGCTAAATTAGACAACAGATACTTTATCCTATATCTATACTTACTCATTGATCCAGAGGAAGGCAAACAAAAATCCCCACTGTCATATCATCCAATGATATCTCATAAGGGGAAAAATAAATTCCTTCCTTACTCCAAGAATTGGCAATCGGATTAATCCCTGGATCAACATTCTTCCCATGTATACGTATTTAGTATATCCCTGTATACCTTTCCTTTCTAAAAAGATGTCCAACCTTTTATTGAACAAATCTATTGTATCTGCCATCACAGTCTCCATGGGAAATGAATTCCACATTTTAACTGCCCTTACTGTAAAGAACCCTTTCCTTTGTTGCTGGTGAAATTTCCTTTCCTCCAACCTTAAGGGATGGCCCCGAGTCCTTTGTACTGCCCGTGGGATGAATAGTTCTTTTGAAAGCTCCTTGTATTGTCCCTGAATATATTTGTATATAGTTATCATATCCCCTCTTAGACGCCTCTTTTCTAATGTAAATAAATCTAATTTAGCTAGCCTCTCCTCATAAGTTAGATTGTCCATCCCCTTTATTAATTTGGTGGCTCTTCTCTGCACTCTCTCTAGTTCCATAATGTCTTTTCTTAGGATTGGTGCCCAAAATTGTACTCCATATTCAAGGTGTGGTCTTACTAATGCTTTGTAAAGTGGCATAATTATGTTAACTTCCCTTACATCCATTGCCCATTTAATGCAAGATAAGATCTTGTTTGCCTTTGCAGCTACTGCATGACTTTGGGCACTATTGCTAAGCCTGCTGTCTACAAGCACTCCTAAATCCTTCTCTATCAAGGATTCCCCCAATGTATCCCCATTTAATTTGTAAGTCTCCTGTTTATTCTTGCATCCCAAATGCATAACCTTACATTTCTTTATATTAAACCTCATCTGCCATTTACCTGCCCACGTTTCCAGTCTCTCCAAATCCTTCTGAAGAGAAATTACATCCTGCTCTGATTCTATTACCTTACACAATTTAGTGTCATCAGCAAAGATGGAGACTTTGCTCTCGATGCCAACCTCAAGGTCATTAATAAACAAGTTAAAAAGCAGGGGTCCCAGTACCGATCCCTGAGGTACTCCACTCACGACTTTAGCCCAACCTGAAAAAGTTCCATTTATGAAAACCCTCTGTTGTCTGACCTTCAACTAGTTTTCAATCCAGGTGCATATATTATTACTTAGTCCAATTAGTTTTATTTTGTACATCAACCTCTTGAGTGAAACCGTATCAAAAGCCTTTGCAAAATCTAAGAAGACCACATCAACTGCATTACCCTGGTCAAAATTCCTACTTACCTCCCTAAAGAAACCAAAAATTTAGTTCGGCAAGATCTATCCTTCATAAATCCATGCTGACTATTACTAATAATTTTGTTTTCCATTAGGTATTCCTGAATATTATCCCGAATATTAAACCTTCAAGTAGTTTCCCCACTATTGAAGTCAGGCTTACAGGTCTGTAATTCCCCGTTTGTGATCTTGCTCCCTTTTTAAATATAGGCACCACATCTGCTTTACGCCAATCTTGTGGTACTGAGCCTGTGGAAATTGAATATAATATTTAATATAATGGTTTTGCTATTACTGAACTTTACTCCTTGAGAACTCTTGGATGAATGCCATCGGGGCCAGGTGCCTTATTTACTTTAATTTTTTCAAGCCGCTTATGAACTTCTTCCTCAGTTAACCAATTGGTCATTAATATGGAGGTTGTGGCTTCCTCCTGTGGTGCTACTATTGAACTTGATTCTTCCCTGGTAAACACAGAGGCAAATAATTTGTTTAATACCTCTGCTTTTTCCTTATCTCCAATAATAATCTGCCTACCCATCTCACACTGAAAGGGTCCTATATTTTCTTTTCTCATTTTTTTGTTATTAAGGTACTTAAAGAACTTTTTAGGGTTGACCTTACTTTCTATTGCAATCCTTTTTTCATTATCCATTTTTGCTCATTTGATTGCCTTTTTGCAATTTTTGTTACATTCCTTATAATTCTGATACGATGTCGCTGTCCCTTCTGACTTAAAGAATCTAAACGCCTTCCTCTTCTTGTCCATTTCCTCCCCTACCTGTTTATTTAGCCACATTGGTTTTGACTTATTTATTTTATACTTATTACCCAAGGGTATACACTGATAAGTGTGCTTTTCTAACAATGTTTTAAAGACTGCCTATTTATCTTCTACATTTTCCCTGCAAAAACATCATCCCATTGTATTACTACTAGATTAGACCTCAGTTTATTAAAATCTGCCTTTCTAAAGTTTAAGGTCTTTGTTGAACCCAAGTAATCTGTTTTTTGATCATTTATTTCAAATTACGTAACATTTTATGATCACTGTTACCCAAATGACCAAATCCAGAACTGCCCCTCTCCTGGTTGGTTCCTCAATAATTTGGGTCATATAATTGTCTTTAAGCCCCCCCGAAAAACCTGTTTCCTTTTGCTGCAATGCTAACCTCATTGCCCCAGTCTATGTCTGGATAATTAAAATCCCCCATTATGCAAACATGACCCAGTTTTGATGCCTTCTCCATTTGCAAATGTATTTTAGCTTCCTCAATCTCACAGATACTGTATTTGGTGGTTTATACTGTAGCATATTCCCACAAACATTTTCTTTATACTTTTACCTCCACTGCTAATTTCTATCCACAAAGTCTCTACATTTTAATCATTCCGTTCATAAACATCGTCCCTTATAATAGGTTTTAGATCTGGTTTAACATATAGACATACTCCACCTCCCCTACTATTTGTTCGATCCTTCCGAAAAAGAGAATACCCCTCTAAATTAACTGTCCAGTCATGAGTTTCATCCCACCATGTTTCAGTAATGCCTATGATATCATACTGCTCCCTTGCAGCTATTAATTCAAGCTCCCCCATTTTATCTGTCAGGCTTCTTGCATTAGCAAGCATGCATTTAAGGTTTGTTTCAGCCTGTACTATAATCTTATCTGCTCCTTCCTTTCTGCTCCCACTTGGTTTAGTCTTTTTTTTTTTTTCAATTTTTTTTATTGTTTTAGATAGACATAACAAATATATAGTCTTGGAATACATGTGATGTTTTAACAGTGTCACTTGTCCATACAACAAAGGGCATTAACAGTTCGTCATCATTACTGAAATAAAATAGTTGCTATAACACTGTTTTTGAATAAGTGTGGTCTGTCTTCCTATTTCCGGTTGTGTTAGGGAAGCAGCCACTTCCGTAGGCGTCTCTCATGAGTTTAACAAAGGAAAGAGAAGAACGTAGAAAAGAAGAATTGTATTCTGTATTTATTTCTATGGGGTCCCTAGTTTCCTGGCCATATTTCCCAAATTTTGTGAAATTTGTCAGTTTTCTGGTTCAACTGTGCTGTGAGGAGCTCCATCATCTTTATTTCCCTTAGTCTCCGTAGGACCGTCTGCCTAGAAGGCGCATTTACCTTTTTCCAGGCAGCCGCAATAACACAGCGGGCAGCCGTCATTACATGAGTGATCATCTTACTTTCTGCCATTCCTAATTCATCTATTGGTTTGGCCAGCACCATGGTCAGCGGTTCCACCTCAACCTCCACCCCTAGGTACTCTCTGATCAATGTTTGTATCATGACCCAGAATACCTGAATTTTTGGGCAACTCCACCAAATATGAACCATATCTCCTTTTTGCCCGCATCCCCTCCAGCACAAATCCGGGGACCCGGGGAAGATCTTAGCCAGCCTGCTCGGGGTTAGGTACCAATGAAATTGAATTTTATAAATATTCTCTTTGATAGTGGTGCAGATTGACGTTTTTGCAGCTACCTCCCAAATGTCCTCCCAGTCTTGTCTATCGATCTCTGTATTCAAATCTTCTGCCCATTTGATCATATAGCTATGTTGGGAACAACCCGCTGATCGCGCCAGGCCCAGATATATCTCAGAAATCAGCCCTTTACAGTAGTATCCTTTCCTGCATAGTCTTTCAAAATTTGTTAAATCTTTGAATGCCGAATCTTTGGAGACTGATTGCAGGTAGTGCCTGATTTGGAGGTAACCAAACACTGGTATATTTATGATTTGGTGTTTCTTCTCCAGCGCCTGGAGTGGTAGAATTATACCGTTATCTACAAAGTCGTCAGCTACCATCAGCTTTAACGTCTTAAATTTATTGAGTCTCTGTGGGAGCCAGCCTGGGGAGAATTCAGGGTTATGGAATATAGGGGTTAGTAGTGTTGGACTGGCTGTCAGACCATATTTATTTTTATTTCTAGACCATATCCGCCATGGTCATTTCATTGCTCCCAGTTTTAATGTTTCCAATGGTTTAGTCTTTTGACGTTTTCTAGTATTATCTGTATTTACTATGGGTGTCTTGCTGCTTGCCAAACTCGCACTTGCCCCCATTTTACCTCCATACCACCTTGTATCCTCATCTATTCCATTTAGTTCATTATCTGTTTCATTCCCCTCCCCCCTCCATCCTAGTTTAAAATCTCCTCCAACCTTTTTAGCATTCTCCCCCCTAGCACAGAAGATCCCTCTTCATTGAGGTGCAATCCGTCCCTAGAATATAGATGGCACCTCTCAGAAAAGGAGTCCCAGTGCTCTAAAAACCCAAACCCCTCCTTCCTGCACCACTTTCTTAGCCATGCATTAACCTCCCTGATCTCTGACTGTCTCCCTGTGGTAGCGCATGGCACTGGTAGTATTTCAGAAAATACTACCTTGGAGGTCCTTGCCTTAAGCTTTTGGCCTAAATCCCTGAAATCATTTTTTAGGACCCTCCATCTTTCTCTAACTTTGTCATTGGTGCCAACATGTACCAAGACCGCCGGGTCAATCCCAGCTCCCCCCAACAATCTGTCTACCCGATCCACAATGCAACCTTCTGCCACATCGCCTCCACACGCACGGGTAATTGGGCAGTATCGTTAACAATTCTGTTATTCTTTACAAGTTGACTATAAGGTAATCCTATTTTCAACCCATGCGGATGGAAACTATGTGCCTGCAGCAGACTATTACTATCTGTTTCTTTTATTCTATTACTGTCTGTATTTTTAAAGGTCTGTAACCAGCTCATCGCCTCTCACGGACACACTGACATCTGAGAAGTTACCGTGTCCCTGGCTGTGGCTCGTAGTGATTTTAATGGTGTTATGGCATTGATTACGATATTCGATGAATTGGAGTAATTTGTCTACATCCCCCTGTCCACACCATGAACACCCCGGCGATGAAACACTTCCACGTACGGATATTCTCCGAAAAGTCAATTTATTTAGCACAAAATTGGCCTCAAACGCTGCCATAAATAGGTTGGTATACGTAGGCCCCATAATCGCCCCCCGTCCCTTATACTTGTTCATAAAATATATGATTGTATCTAAAGTAATTCTTGGTAAGAATGGTTTTCCTAAGTGACAGGGTGAAGTTACCGGGGGTTCTGGGAGTTCTCCACATTGTAACGCCTTAGTTGGGGCTAACAGGCCGTCTTTATGTGGAATGGCTGTGTGTAGACTTGGCACATCTTGTGTGCGGAGCCAGATGCCGTTCCCTTGTAGTTTGATCTGATCTCTGAGTTGTAAAGAGTCGGTTGTGTCTTTAAGATATGCGGCTGTGGTTTTAACCCAGGGCTGTAGTATCTTATCTACAAATACAGCTAATGGTTGAAAAATGGAGTTTGTGCCGGCAGCGACTGGCCTTCCTGGGGGTTATCTGAGCGTTGGGGGATTGTTGGTAATGTATATAGAGCCGGTGTTATTGGGGGTCTTGGCACATGAAACCTTTGTGATGTTTGTTTATAATATTTTTGAACGTGCCTCTGTTACAAGTTTGCGGATCTGTCTTTGCAGTTTGGACCCCGGATCGTGCGCTCTGATTTACCGCGTTGTCTGTTACTACGGGGTGCGGGATTTCTTTATGGTGCTCTGCACGGCTCTGCATTACATCGGCTCCGCCTGTATCTGCCGGCTTTATAAACAGATCACCGGCGTTCTGCAAATCTTGCAAAGCTTTCTGTTGTTCTGTAGTGTCCTGTAGTGCCCTGTAGTGCCCTGTAGTGTCCGGTAGTGTCCGGTAGTGTCCTGCTCGGACTGAATGCAGCCCGAGTCTTTGCACTCACATCTTAGTCTCTTGTGTTTCCTCTATTTTCTACATTATCAGGGGTTAAAGGAGCACAGAGATACTCAGCACCATTATACAGTGCGGCATGTTCATTATCAGGGGTTACAGGAGCACACAGATACTCAGCACCATTATACAGCACGGCATAATCATTATCAGGGGTTAGAGGTGCACAGAGATACTCAGCACCATTATACAGCACGGCATAATCATTATCAGGGTTAGAGCAGCACGGAGATACTCGGCACCATTATACAGCATGGCATGTTCATTATCAGTGGTTACAAGAGCCCAGAGATACTCAGCACCATTATCCAGTGCGGCATGTTCATTATCAGTGGTTACAGGAGCCCAGAGATACTCTGCACCATTATTCAGTGCAGCATATTCATTATCAGGGGATAGTGGTGCACAGAGATACTCCTCACCATTATACAGCGCGGCATGTTCATTATCAAGGGTTATAGGAGCACAGAGATACTCAGCACCATTATACAGTGCAGCATGTTCATTATCAGTGGTTAGAGGAGCAGAGATACTCAGCACCATTATACAGCGCGACATGTGTGACGATGGAGGATTTGGCCCGGGATTAAAGGGGTTACACCCCAATTGGCCACCCTCTACCCTCACCTGGGAAGCAAGGGGTTAACTGGACTGAGGTCCAGTAATGTGTTTTTACCTCGCTTCAATATCCAAATGCTTATTCCACTGTAAAAATGTATTGCTTCTGGGCCAGTGTCTGCACCACACACACACACTGGGGCTTAAGGGGTTAATGAGCTGCCGTTTAGGAAAATACATTAGGATGCGTGGTATCTTTTCAGAAATATCTGGGCTTCAAAGGGCTTGATTGAAGTTGGGTGTGAAAAAGTACAGATGGGGGTTTTGGTGCACAGTATGTTAATACCTGTTTGCTGGAAGCTGGAGTGGGTTGTGAGTGTTATAACTCACACTTACAAACGCCTCTGATTTAGGAGATCAGAATGAGTGACCTTATTAAATATAAGAATATTATGAGATGTCCTCGGCTGAACATGCTAAGAGTTACATATGTGTATTTGTGGGACCAAGCCCCAACTAACGAATACAGACACCTGAGGTTTAACAGATACTAAGAGCCAGATATTAATATCTCTCTTAATTTTAGTATTACACGGTAATATTTAGTCTCATTGGGAGCGTCATGCGTGACGGAATGTATTAATATGTCTCTCGTGCCAGTAAGTACTACTGAACTGAAGTTATGAAGTTATTTACAGTGTATATGGAATTTTGGTTCTGTTCTGGAAACGGCAGACTCCACTGTTATGTTAATAGGCAGGAAGGGCATCCTGCAGGAATTAACATAGCCTGGTGATCAAAGGCTTAGTGCCTAATTGTTTATGCTGGGCCCAGGAACCAAGGAACTGACTGTTTTTTAAGTGTGATACTTCACACTTACAATAGAAGCCCAAAATCTGCTTCAAAAACCTTCAAAAGGATTTTTTCTAGACAGCGTGGCATCTTGAGTGTAAGAGAAGGGTTAAAATGGTATATAAGCCAGAGTCTTCCCTTACTCATTGTCTTCACGTATAGTCTTCATGCATGTGTCTTCATTCATGAGCTGCAAGTATTGCTGTGATGTCAACTGAAATATGGAAGAAATGGCCCATCCTGTATCCTGATGGCTTTCTTGTCCTAATCTTTAAGTAAGTGTCCATATTTTGCTTTTATTTGTATATCTTGTCTGTTCACCTTTATCAAGGAATACATTATATTTTATCATATCTAAGTCTCGTCCCAGTTCAACCCAGTTATATATATTTTGTGTATTATTAATAGCCGGTCACAAAGCTCCCGTCACAGCATGTTCCTTATCAGGGGTTAGAGGTGCACAGAGATACTCAGCACCATTATACAGCGCGGCATGTTAATTATCAGTGGTTACAGGAGCACAGAGATACTCAGCATTATTATACAGCGCGGCATGTTAATTATCAGTGGTTACAGGAGCCCAGAGATACTCTGCACCATTATACAGCGCAGCATATTCATTATCAGGGGTTAGTGGTGCACAGAGATACTCAGCACCATTATACAGCACGGCATAATCATTATCAGGGTTAGAGCAGCACGGAGATACTCAGCACCATTATACAGCGCGGCATGTTCATTATCAGTGGTTACAGGAGCCCAGAGATACTCAGCACCATTATACAGCACGGCATAATCATTATCAGGGTTAGAGCAGCACGGAGATACTCAGCATAATTATACTGCGCAGCATCTTCATTATCAGTGGTTAGAGGAGCAGAGATACTCAGCACCATTATACAGCACGACATAATCATTATCAGGGTTAGAGCAGCACGGAGATACTCAGCACCATTATACAGCGCGGCATGTTCATTATCAGTGGATAGAGGAGCAGAGATACTCAGCACCATTATACAGCGCGGCATGTTCCTTATCAGGAGTTAGAGGTGCACAGAGATACTCAGCACCATTATACAGCACGGCATTTACATTATCAGGGTTTAGCGTGCACAGAGTTATTCATCCCGGTTTCTGTGCCTGACCCCAGTGCTGCGTTTCTGTGCAGGGCCCCTGTACTGAGTCACTGTGCCGGGACCCAGTGCTGCGTTTCTGTGCCGGGCCCCTGCGCTGGGCCCCTGTACTGAGTCACTGTGCCGGGACCCAGTGCTGCGTTTCTGTGCCGGGCCCCTGCGCTGGGCCCCTGTACTGAGTCACTGTGCCGGGACCCAGTGCTGCGTTTCTGTGCCGGGCCCCTGCGCTGGGCCCCTGTACTGAGTCACTGTGCCGGGACCCAGTGCTGCGTTTCTGTGCCGGGCCCCTGCGCTGGGCCCCTGTACTGAGTCACTGTGCTGGGACCCAGTGCTGCGTTTCTGTGCCGGGCCCCTGTACTGAGTCCCTGTGCCGGGCCCCTGTGCTGCGTTTCTGTGCCGGGCCCCTGCGCTGGGCCCCTGTACTGAGTCCCTGTGCCGGGACCCTGTGCTGGGCCCCTGCGCTGGGCCCCTGCGCTGGGCCCCTGTGCCGAGTCCCTGTGCCGAGTCCCTGTGCCGGGCCCCTGTGCTGCGTTTCTGTGCAGGGCCCCTGTACTTAGTCACTGTGCCGGGACCCTGTGCCAGGCCCCTGTACTGTGTCCCTGTGCCGGGACCCAGTGCTGCGTTTCTGTGCCGGGCCCCTGCGCTGGGCCCCTGTACTGTGTCCCTGTGCCGGGACCCAGTGCTGCGTTTCTGTGCCGGGCCCCTGCGCTGGGCCCCTGTACTGTGTCCCTGTGCCGGGACCCAGTGCTGCGTTTCTGTGCCGGGCCCCTGCGCTGGGCCCCTGTTCCGAGTCCCTGTTCCGAGTCCCTGTGCCGAGTCCCTGTGCCGAGTCCCTGTGCCACGTTTGTGTCATGTCCCTGTGCTGCGTTTCGGTGCCGGGCCCCTGTACTGAGTCCCTGTGCCGGGCCCCAGTGCTGCGTTTCTGTGCCGGGCCCCTGTACTGAGTCCCTGTGCCGGGCCCCAGTGCTGCGTTTCTGTGCCGGGCCCCTGTACTGACTCCCTGTGCCAGGCCCCAGTGCTGCGTTTCTGTGCCGGGCCCCTGTACTGAGTCCCTGTGCCGGGCCCCAGTGCTGCGTTTCTGGGCCGGGCCCCTGTACTGAGTCCCTGTGCCGTGTCCCTGTGCCGTGTCCCTGTGCCGTGTCCCTGTGCCGGGTCCCTGTGACGGGTCCCTGTGCCGGGTCCCTGTGCCGGGCCCCTGTGCCGAGTCCCTGTGCCGGGTCCCTGTGCCGGGTCCCTCTGCCGAGTCCCTGTGCCGTGTCCCTGTGCCGTGTCCCTGTGCCGTGTCCCTGTGCCGTGTCCCTGTGCCGGGCCCCTGTGCTGAGTCCCTGTGCCGTGTGAAGTTGGCTCACTGATATTATGGTGTATTGTGTTTAGAAAGTCACGGCGACTCTTTGCATTGTGTCCGGTCTGTCTGCGGACGGTAGATCTTTGCCTCCGAATAATTTCCCCTGTCTCCTGTGTCTGCTGAACATGAGGACGTGTGCCCGTGTTACCAGTGGGAGCTGCCCTGTCGCTGCCAGCAGGAGGCTGCTCCCCGCTGCAAAACAGGGCCAACAAAGTGCACCCGCGCGAAAAACCTCCTTACTGCAGAATGTGCAACGCAGCCTTACACCGGCAGCAGCAGCAGCTGATATATAATGCACAGCAAGTCCACGGGCAATGAAAGGGTTACAGCAGGGGCGTCAAACTCAGGCCTCAAGGGCTACCAACAGGCCAGGTTTTATTGATACCCCTGCTTCAGCTGAGGACTGAGTTTGACACCCTTGGGCTATAGATTTGAAAATCCATTGTGTACCACAGAGCATAGTCATATGAAATACCCGTAATAAATACCGGGCCCAGCGTGGAGTGACAGGGGTTAGGATGTCCCTGGAACATGCTTTGTCTCACTCTAGCTCGCGGCTCCAGTCTGGTTATTTATTCACAGGTTTTCGCGTGCTGTCTCTGGACGCTGACACAGTAAGGAGTGTCAGCTCTCCGCTCCTATAAACGCAGCCAGAGAAGTCACATGAGAAATGGAACTTCAGCGGAAGTCTTCCTAAACTCCTTCTCCGTGCCCCGCGTCCTCGGGACGGTCTCATCCTTATCCGGGCCCCCAGCTCCTCGG